>NW_025780619.1:0-47386 GCF_021130785.1 Homalodisca vitripennis | reverse complement strand
CCAGAAGTGGTTAATTATAAAGGTAACCAGTCAAAATGGCATTGTCTCAGATTATTGTGTCATTGACGCTCAGATAGTAAAGTGGTTTGCATACTGCAGAATTGGCTAGGTATAAATATATTTAATCATTAAGAATATTTCTGTCTCAGACCCCCCGTTGTTGTCGCTCAGGTGGTGAGTATTTTGAATGCTCCAGAAGTGGTTAATTATAAAGGTAACCAGTCAAAAATGGCATTGTCTCAGATTATTGTGTCATTGACGCTCAGATAGTAAGTGGTCTGCATACTGCAGAAGTGACTAAGTATAGATAAGACCCAGTATTAAGGATACATCTGTCTCAGAACTTCCGTCGTTGGCGCTCAGGTGGTGAGTAGTTTAAATGCTGCAGAAGTGGTTAATTATAAAGATAACCAGTCAGAATGGCATTGTCTCAGATTATTGTATCATTGACGCTTAGACAGTAAGTGGTTTGCATCCTGCAGAAGTGACTAAATATAGATATGACTTACTATTAAGGATACCTCTGTCTCAGAACTTTCGTCGTTGGCGCTCAGGTGGTAAGTGGTTATAGTGGTGCATAAATTGCAAAATGTAGAGATAACTATACTAGTATTTATTGTATATCAGATAAATTCTTGTCCTTCTTATCATCCTTTGTTTTCATTAATATCGCTAGCAATGTCGAAAACCCTTAAGGCCGTTTCACACCGCGGTCACACTATGTCACGTTACTTAAAGTGACAGATGTCACGTGACAGACGTACACTTCACACCGCCACCGACGTCTGTCAGATACTGGGACAGTGTTTTTTGCTCTGTCAGTTTAGTTGAAGCAGGTAACATGGCAAGTGGTTCGTAGTGCGATAGCGAGTTTACTAAAAATGTGCCTTGGTTGGATGACGGCGATAGTAAGTTTCGAGTAGTGAAGAGGAACTCATGCTGTTGTATTCGGTTACAAACCGAACGCACTGGGTGCACCCTATCAACCAAAGACAGTGCGGCGAGTATCATCATATGACGAAGGATTTGGAGCTGATGACAGATTCACAACATACTTTCGGCTATCTAAACCTGATTCTTTAAGAGATCTTAACATTGATATGTAACGATATTAGTAAAAAAAGATACCAACTACAGGAGATGTATTTCCAGCAGAGAAATATTGGCGCTATGCGCCAATTCTTACCATGCGTTAAGATGGTAAGTATACTAATCTTAACGACGAAAGAAGAATTTTCAACTATAGACTTTGTAGATGTAGAAGAGTAGTTTAAAATGCTTTTGGCATTCTTGCAAAAAGATGGGCGTAATCTACTTCAGACCCTTAAACTGTAAGCTGCACTTAGTAAACAAGATAGTCAAAGCAACAGCCGTCCTCCACAATTATCTTGGCTCCAAGGGATCATTTTTCCAATACTGACGCCTGAGGAAATTTTAGAAGCTTATGACAAAGCATGGAAACCTATTCCTCGTTTATGGTGCTCAGGCATCTAAAGAAGCTACCGAGATAAGAAATCACTTTGTTTAAATACTTCATGTCCGAAGAAGGAAGTGTGCCATGGCAGTGGAACCACATTTAATGATAACCAAAACAACACTTAATTGTTCTAACAATTTGTATGTATTCTGCTCTTGTGTATGATTAATATTTAAAAAAATATGTTTCTAACAGTTTGTGTCATGTAGTAAGAAAGATTATTATTCTGTCTGTATGTGAACATTATTTAATATGTAATTTTCGGTTTGAATCACTTTCGTATATACATAATGCCAATTTGTATTTAACATGCATGTGTTTTTCATTTTTTAAGTCGTGTTTTTTTACCCTTGCGAGATTTTGTACTACATTTAATTTGGGCTGTTCATTAAAGAGTATAAAATATTATACAAATTTAAAGCCAGTGAAATAGATATTGACACCACACATTTATGTTGCCAATATTGTTAAACTATACTCAATTATGAAGGGTTATTTTGAAAGTTTTTAAGCTTGAACAAAGTGCAATTAAGATACTACTTACTATTTTGTTCCAGTTGCTCTGCTATTTCACCCCATGCTGTGTCCTTTAAATTGCTATCTCTATACTCCTCCAAATCTGTATTCCACAGCAGTGGGACGCGTTCTGATGGCTTCAATTTAACTGTTCCATAATAAATAAAAGAAAATAGCAATCCAGCTTCTTTGTAGAGTTACAGCACGAAACTGCGCGACAGGTCTGCGCATGCGCGAGGCCACAGACGTCGACAGATGTTTTGAAAAGATCGCTTCTCGGAGCGATTCCGCAGATTCGTCTGTCGACGTCTGTGGTGTCTGTGAGGTTCTGCGAGGGTCGGTGTGAATTACACCATTTAAAACTATGGAAACAGATCTTTTGAAAAATCTGTCACGTTACGTAACGTGACATAGTGTGACCGCGGTGTGAAAACGGCCTTTACAATGTATATATCTAGGAGAACTTGTGAGTGTCTCAACTTGTCCTGCCAGATTTAACTGAACTGGAACTCACCCAATTGATGTAAACTAATTACATGTGCTAGAGATAAGGCAGTCTTAATTAAAACCACTGTAATCGATATAAAGATAGGTCTAGGAGACGAAACGTGCATTAAAATAGAATAATCTTGATAGTCATGACGCTTTGGAACCATAGAAATGTACAGTCTGTTACATATGGTGGCCAAGTGTCCAAACTGAAAGAGGACTGTCCAAACCTTAGTGACTGTACGGAAGAGTTTGATGCTCTGTCCCAGCGCTGTGTTGCTCCACGATTGTGTAATAACAGGCAGTGCGGGTGGTATCTTTTTCACCGACGAGCATGTATTTTAATACAGCACACAATGTCAAATTGATACAATATTGATATAAAAGTTACTGAACTGAATATTTCACGCATTTTTTATTCCGATTTGCATTTTAACTCTACGAGCGTCCATCATATTTTGTAAAATGTATACGGTTTTGTGAGGTTTTCAGGTGCTCTTTGTAAAATTTTAATATAAAATCTAAATAGCAACTTAAATATAAAGTGTTTTATATATATATATATAATATATATATCAATATGTATTCCTCTTCATGTAAAAATAAAAACCAAAATATTGGTAAACTCTTTATATGAATTTTCGTGATGTATATATATATATAATATATATATATATATATTTATAAATATATATAATATATATATATATATATATATACTCACCTTACCTACGATGCGGTATTGCTCAATAGGGAATTTGATCTAACACAAATCGAAAAAAGAAATTGTTAACTAAATTTATAGAGTCGTTAAAACAGTATTCATCGAGTTGAAACTGTTGCAATTTCCGTCCCTCGTACATTTAGGATGTTCTGCTTAAATAAGTACACTGTTGTACGAGGCCCGGCTACGTACACGTCTACTGTACGAGAGGCTCGTACACCGCACCGTGGCTCATGAACGTCTGCCCTACTCCAGCAGGTGCAAAATGTGTTAAAAGTTTTCCCAATGAGATGAAAAGAACTCAGCAATAGACGTTGAAAGCTAGATTGAAATTCCAATTGGCGTCAGTGCTTCACACGCGGTGGGGAATTCCTGTCTACAACTGAAAGAGGGAGTAATCAGAGGGAGCGGCTATCCCTGGAGTATTTATGCTTGGAGAGTGAATGATACGCGTTTTGTCGACAAACCTCGAACGTTTTATACAATGGTATAATATAACGTGCGTTGTGTCAGACAATACAGAAATTGTCATCCATTTAAACCTATCAGTTTATAATATTCGTTACCTCTCTCAGGCACCTGTGTTACGATTTTATTCTTTTATGTAATATACACTGTCTCGTGCAAGGCCGTAGCCAGCAGGGGGTGTCCAAGGGGTCCAGACCCCCCCTAAATTTTTAATTACTTTTCTTGTAAACGATTATTATTATTTAAATAATTTAGTATTACTGACATGTACTGCTGAAAGATCGTTCTCAACAAAGAAACGGGTCAAGAACTTTTTAAGGAACAAAATGGGGCCTAGCTCTCTGTCCACTACTGGAAGATATCAGCTGTCTGGGCCCCAAAATTTTTTCCTAGCTACGTTCTTGATCTCGAGGCGTGTTTTTCATTTTTCGCAATCAGTGAGGGAAGCGGCAGCGCCTTAGTATCAGATCGTTAAAAAAGTTGAAATGCTAAAAAATAGTATACTAATAGTAGGCTATGTATGCAAGCAGACTCAAATAGCTACTAGTAAGAGGGTATAAAAGCAAAATTGTTCCGCATATTGTGTTTTAGCACTAAATAAATAAATTTTATTGAATCATTTTCATAATTATATCATTATTATTATTGGTGTTGTTATTGAGCTTCAATCACTATAAATATCGTCTCATGTCGCTTTTAATATTCCTGAAAGATGTTTACTACGTCATAGTACAATATACGAGTATATCCTCGGTTTCCCGTTTTGAGATATTTTCTTATTTTAACCACATTCTCCAGAGGAATGTTTCTTAAAGGACTATTGTTGATTACATCAAAACCTAAGTTCATTACAACTTGTCGATGTACTTCCCGATACCACCATGTAACGGTCGATATGTCAGGTGGAGGCGGCAGAGCGTTGCCGTACGAGACGGATCATTAACCTCCAACACCTCTGTCTCCGTTAGAGCCGCAGATCAGACGGGAAGTGGAGGCGAAGGTGGTGAATTAAGGGATGTTTGGCCTTACACATCCGCTAGCTCACGGTCTAATAACAGTGTCCCTATGTTTTGTGTTGATTGAAATTTCATCTGGTGGTTACCGAAATGGCAACACCTAATTCGATCTGCAAGCTGCAGAGAAGCGCTTCTCTGCCTATTGGCCTATTGAATTTTGCACATCTGATATACAGGGTGATTCTGATAAAAGCGAATTTTTCAGGGCTAATTAAGGTCGTGAATATGAAACATGTTCACCAATAAACTTGGGATCACCATTCGTTCCTTTTCAAGAAAATTAAGAATTTAAGAATTTCTTACACGCAAGTGGATTGCTATTTTTCTGTCCACTTAGAGGATTTGTGAAGAAAAACAAAGCTACAAAAACAAATTTAATGTTGTGCTTATTTACAGACAAAACAAACAGATCTTAACTAAAAAGAATGAAATGCAGGTACATGATTCTAGGAAATCTTCGAAATTCCTCTCGTTTGCATTGATGCAATGAGGAGCTCTTTGCAACTATGATTGTCTTTGTAGCATTTACAAACATTTGCAGTGTTTCTACCACTTCTGCTGTTACATCGTTAGCTGGTATCTCTTCCACTTAATGTTTTGGGTTGCCGCAACCCAAAGGAACAGTCAAACTGGATACGATCAGGGAATCTCGGATGTCAGTGAACAGGATCATTTCTCCCAATCCGTCGTCTTGGGTAATTCTGGTACGCATAGATACATAAATATGTCAATACATCATAGAGAATTGTAAAAGAATTACCAGAAACCCAAATACCGTCCAGAACAGAAAGAGAAAGGAATGGAAATTTACTGTGCTGAAGCTGGTTTAAGCACAGCATAAACTTGTAAATATCATACTAAATCATGAATATTAGCCTATGATGCGTACAGTGAAATGGCCTTCCTGCTACCATAACCCTTATTTCTTAATTTTCCCGATAATAATTCATTAGCGACAAGTATACTACCAAAAACTTTTACACAAACTCTACATATCCTAAAGATAGAGGCACTTTTATCACATACGAGTACGTCTCAAACATTTCTACAGACGCATTATAAAAGTGTTACGATGTAGCCTATAGGGAAACATTTCAGAAAAATGTGTTCTAAACGGCTACAACATTCTAAAAATTTTACAATTTTTTGTACGATTCCTGATAGTTGAATATACGTCATAACTTTGAAACTTTTAAAAGCGTTTTACATTTGTTATATGTTGTGTTATAGTCGGGACAAAAATGGTGCTCAAATACCGCATTCCTGTGCAAATGTTACTCTCAATAAGTTAGAAATTACTGAATTTTGTCGAGTGATAACATGACAACCTTGATACAAACATTTTAACGAGAAGGGTTTTGAGATCTGGTGGTCATAATCACGAAGATTCGAACGTATGTCATCTTTAGATTCGTGATTTTGTAGAATGTTATTATTACCGAAGTGACAAAGCGCAGAAGTCTCACTAGAGCACTATTCACAGCGCCATTCAAACGGTCAGGCCTAGGAACTACCATTGACGGGACCCAAGGCAAATAGCGAACTCTGTAGACTGTACCTACTTACTAACCTCTGTGAGATGTCTGGGTATCTTTGAGTACTGATTTTTTAATTGATGATACTATAGTTTTGAAACTTATTACTATAATTTTTAACTAGCAGTTACCCGCGGCTTCGCACGCAATTTCGTAGATTTTGCACCTGTATGAGCAATTCAGGTTCGAGTGAATTATATTTCCGACGCCAATTTTGAGCTTGCCTTGTTGCCACGATCAAGAAATTTCATCCAGCATAGTTCTTTTCGACTGCTTCAATAGGAGTCTTCGGAGTCAAATTCTTACGTTTTAGGACATTTTATAAGGTATATTGGTACTTACTCAATCGCTTGAATCTAAAACCGCTTTAAAAATTATGGTTTCTGAGAAAATTGACTCACTATAACTGTAAACAAATTGAAAATTATAAACAATGTTTACACAGAACAGTTGATTACATTTTACAGGCTCATTCAATTAATATTACACAAATTTAGAGACCAGAATGGTATTTTAAAGACTAGTTGAGCGTAGCTCGGAGAAATTTTCGAAATAAGAATAGGCCTATATTCATTCCAGGAACCGCAGGAATGTCCATGTAAAATTTCAGTACAATCGGTTGAGTAGTTTTGAAAACAAAACAAACAAAGGCACTTTCGCATTTATAATATTATTAGAATTAGGATATTCGTGATAAGAAAAATGTAACTGGGATATAATTTTTATTTCGACTTGAAACCTTTAAGAGGGTTACTGACAAAGGAAGTGGATTTCTAACAAGGCGCAGTCCTTGTGCTATTCATGTTACCATGGGACTAATAATAATAATTTTATTGCCGTAGACAAATACAATATTGTATGGCATGCGTCATGATTAAAATATATAATAATGTAAGTAAAAATAACAAAAAAATACAAATAACAAACAAGTATCCTTAAAAATATAAAATACAATTGTATAATGCATGTAATTGTAAACAAAGAATACAAAAAGTTTGCAAGGTGAAAAGCTAAAGTGCTTCACATAACGGCATCCCTAACCCAACAGAATTTATTAATTCTCATGATCCACAAACTCACCAACAGAGTAGTAGGCTCCTTGCACCACTAGGCGCCTTAGCTTCCTCTTAAACAGTGGTTTCCTGTTTTAACACGCAAGTCTAAGGGTAGCTTGTTGAACAGTTTAAACTCCAACCTCAGATGGTAGAGTTTCGTAAGCATGGAGCCTGTGCTGCGCAGATCTAGATAGAGCTTCCGGTAAAGCTAATGTAATTTCAACGCCGTTTTTATGAGGATTTCAAAGAGTTTTTGGAAAATCTAATTCAGACATATTGTTTTGAAACTCTTAAGAGAAGGGGTTGTCAGGCTTCAGTATAAATGGCTGAAACGTCTTATTACTATTTTTTCATAAGAACATAGGAAAGAACCTTCTCTCTCAACGTCAAAGATACAACCTTCCAGGATTGCCACCATCTAGTGTATGTGACGCCATATGCGAGTACCGTGTACCAGTGTCGTTCTCCAGCACGGTGTGCCGCAGCCAGTCCACACAGGTGTGTGGCCGACTGCTGCCCACAGTACGGTCGACTGCCCCCATCTGTCCCTGGCCCACACACCTTATGTCCCCCCTGCTGCAATGACCAAAACCAGAATACACCAACCAATCGATCGACCAATCTAGAAGCTTTTTGAATCAAATGTCAAGTTAAGCAAAAATACATTACCATATGCAGTCTTCCTAGACCTATTAAAGTAGTGTCAGTTTCTGAATTTTAGCCATCTAAGAGGAACGGTTCAAAGGCTAAGCAAAGTGTAGTACTATATCATTTACACCTATATCACTGTTTCACTGAAATTGACAAGATTAAAGGCACGTCCGATTTCGGGTCAGTTCCCCGAGAGGCTGCACGTTCCCTCCGCAGTTGAAAACCAATCACTCAATCAAATTGTGTATTGTTCATTAACAATACAACACTGCATGGAACATTGTCATAATCATATACGTATAATATTTTTAAAAACTATATTACATACAATATTATTTATACATGCCGTTTCAAATTTAAGATCCCAAAAAATCACTTAACATGTCTATTGAAAAATAGAATTTATAAACTTACACCGTCAGAGACAAGCCTCGCAAGAATTCTTCCAAGATATACTCGTAACATACTCTGTTCATGAGATAATTATTTAGTCTTTTTTTAATATTGAAAGGATTTCACTAGTTTTTATTATATAGTCCGGTAGGGCATTAAAATATGTTGGCCCAAGATCTGTGGTTGTTTTTTTAAAGAATTCATGGTGATACTTTGGAACCATAAGACAGGTTTTTAATCGTGCGGAATAAGGATGTATATGCACTGGATGGATGTCAGGTTTTAAAAGTAAACACACACATGGAATATACGAACAAGGATGGAAGGGTAAGGAAATATTCACGAGGGAATATTTCTCGGCAACTCTCTTGGCTCCCGATAACCACAAATCACCCTCACAGTCATTTCCTGCAGTCTAAAAACCCGGCTGAAAGAGGATGACGATGAAGTTCCCCGGAAGAGAATAATACCATATGATACCAGTGGAAAAACATAACCACAATACACCATTTAAGAATAGATTTATTTAAGAATCCAGATAAATATCTAAGAGATAAATGCGACTGTTTAGTTTCCTACACAGCTGATTAATGTGAATTTTCCAGTTTTAGTCAGAACCTATGTGCATCCTAAGAAACTTACGGAATTAGATTCAAAACCTGCAGCCCCATTATAACATCCTGGCCTGCACAGTGACCCCAAGTAGACCAATGTTTACCATTAAATTTTCAATTTTGGTATAAAATTTTGGGGTCCAGAAAACTGATATTTTCCCGTAGTGGACAGAGAGTAAGGCCCCATTTTGTCCCTTAAAAAGTTCTTGGCCCGTTTCTTTGTTGAGAACGATCTTTCAGAAGTACGTCAGTAATATTGAATTACTTAAATAGTAATAATAGTTTTCTAAAAGATTAATAGAGTCATTTGAAAACTTTGGGGGGTCCGGACCCCTTGAACCCCCTCGCCCTTGCCTCTAAGTTAACTCATTGAAAAGCCATCGACTATACAGACAGACACACACAAAGACAGAGCCTTCATCATCAACTGACGGAAGAGATTCCGCTAAACGCTTAGCCAATTAAACTTTATAGTGAACAATTTTAAATATAAAAATACGTTTTGAGGGCACAATCCTAGATTTTTACCAATAAATTTATTGTGACATTTCTTTTTACACAAACCGAATTTACATACGTCTGCAGTACCATGCAAATAAATAAAAACTATAGGTAAAAAATAGTTTCTTCTCTCTCCGTTATCTTAGGCATATGAAAACATTCATATGAGTAAATACGTAACTTTATTTTGAAAGTGGTTAATAAATTTTATATTAGAACGCTATTTTCCAGTGAGGAGGTATATGTTCAAAATTTCAAAAACAAAATCTAGGTTTTCGTACAGCTAGTTAAAATTAAATAAAATAGTAAATTGACTAGCTAACCAATGTAAGCAGTCACCTTAGTTGCACCTACGTTTAAATGCTACGAATACAACAATTTTTGTACTTCGCTGTGGAATAAATTGACTAGCTAACTAACGAAATTACACCAGATCTATGAAATCTTGGTTCAGACAGTCTAACCCCCTTGACAAGAGCTACGGAAATGAGTTTCAAACCTATACAAAGAAATGGTTTCTCGTCTCAATAAACGTAGTATATTGTCTTTAGTTATTGTTTCCCCAATTATTTTCTGACAGCAATATATGAATGTCTGTGTGTTTGTCCTTTATGGAATCGTGAACTATTTGACCGATCGTTATGAAAATTTGTAAGTATATGTATTTTTTTATGGAGAAGGTTTATATTCTATGCCCATTGGTGTAATTCGCCACCAGGCAGTGCTGCTCGCAAAACATACAAGTTTTCAAAGCGCCTGCAAGTTATAAACTGCAATTACGACGCAGTTTACGTATATTAAGTTAGCCAACTATTTGAAGGCGCTAAGATGTTGTATATTTGTCTTAAAAATAAATTATTGATTCAGGCCCGTGCGCATGGGGGGGGGTTTGGGTGTTTCAAACCCCCCCCCCCCCTTGAAGATTGGGATATATCATATTGTTTCCATATATCAGTTTAATTGTGCTATTGAAAAAGTTTTTACTTTGTTTAAAGAATGAGTTACAAATGTATTAAAAGTATGTAGTTTTACAATTTTATAATAAACTCATTTTCCATACGTATTAATGTTTAATCTATTACTTATTTAAGTTTCTTCTTTTTTTATTTCATAAAATAAGTATAGAACCCCCCCCCCCCCTAAATAAAATTCTGCGCACGGCCCTGTATTGATTGAACGTAAAACTTGAGTAGAAGACCACTTTGTAATAAAGTACATGTAAGGATACAAATATAAAAACATACACTATTGACAGTTTTTCCTGACCGTGGCAACAAGGCCAAATCTACTTCGGTGTTGTAAACATAATTCGCTTGAACCAGAAGTGCTCAATCACGGGCAAAGCTTACGATAAGCGTGTGAAGCCGCGGGAAACAGCTAGTTTTGAATAAAACACTTGTGAAATTTATACATACTAACCTTGTTTTATCCATCTCAACTAAACAAAAGTTTAGAAACGGATATGGAATATTGCAAGTTTTGACAGTTCGGAATAGGATATATTGTACGGAAATATAGGAATTTTTTTCACTAATAAGCTATACCGCTAACTCAAGTAATTAAATTAAAATCTCTTTAATACTAAAAGTAATGAATGGTATTACGTTACACACCCCCGTTATAGGAAATGCAACCCTGTCATAACTTTCCAACTTTGTTCAGAGCAGAATTGTTTAATCAGCTTTTGTCTGGATAAAGTTCGGAGCCTTGGTGGTGCGGCATTGTTCCATCGCCATTATCGGCCGCCCTAGCCGCTAACTTTGCAGAGAAATGCGAGCAGTTCGGCCAACTTTGTTAACAGAGACTCGTCTTCCTGTATACAGCTGTATGTGCATGCTGTAACATAATGTCGGTTTAACAGACTTAAGGTTGTGAAATCGCTTTTTATTAGGTGCGTTTTTTTGTTACGACCTAAATAAAGGCCGTTCAATATAAAAATGTAAATTATTACTATTTGTACAGAGTGTCCCACGAAGAGGTTTACGTTTTAGTTTATATTACTTGCCCATTTATGTACCGATCATTTTCAAACTCTAAACAATTAATAAAATGGGTTTTGAAAGTATTCTGTGAAAATAAAAAAAAAAAAAATTATGGTTGCCTGTAAAGTCGGTTTTACGGGCGAAGATTTTACGTGACAACGTCTTTTTCTCGGTAGAATATTTATTGATATGAATATTATTAAATTGCACAATAGGAACAAGGAATTGAATGAAAATAAGAATTGCACAAATTTTAACTATAGAAATATATTTTGTTTACTAAAACATTGTACATAATTTGAAATTAATTAAAATTTGTTATTGTAAATGGTAAAGTTGAATAAAACATTTACTAAAATTGGAATTTGAAATTCTTGCTAAACACAGTTAAATTCTAACTCCGCGCGTGGTGATTGGTCGGTTTAGTTCGTTTGTTTGGTCGCACTGTTATGACAGGTTAGAGGTTATAATTTGTTATTTTAAATGTTTGACTAGCAATACGCGCTGTTTCTTCTCAATCGACTGAATTACGATTGATTGCAGAGTGATTTAAACTAATAATTTACTTAACACTATCAACATTTGTCAATAGTATGACATAACCTATAAACTCAGTTTCTCAACTTTAGTGTCAATCTAACAATTAATCAATCAATCATAGTTTACGATAATGAAATATCAGTGTACAATTATTTACCTTTATTGTTGTAGTTGTTGTAAATGACGAATCTAAGCACTCCACATTTTCACGAATAAACATAGTTATCTGCTTTATCCCGTGCGGCGGACCCACAGTTATCTGCTTCATTCCGTGCGGATCCCGTGCGGCGGACCCACTTGACGGGCATCGTAACGTTACCGGGCGTTACACTTTTTTCATGAGTGACTCCGAGCCGCAACCTAATTTAAGACGTTGTCACGTCAAAAGCTCCCTAACAATTGTAGAAACAAAATGGTGACATATTGAAAATGTTACCATTTTGCTTCCTTTAAAAATTCATTTCCTGAATTACATGATTTGATTACTGCGTTGCGGTTTAAAAGAACACCTGTTTAATAACGCTCATTGTTGAAAAACAGCTGTTTCATTGAAGAATATTGCTCGTGCTATAAAAACATAACCTAAACTCCTCCATTACAGTTTTATTGAATTGAAGTTCTAGAAATGGCTTTTAATGTTGAACAAAACGTGAAGTTTGGTGTGTGGGCTATTTCTTTTGGCGACATTTCAGAAACAATTAGACAATTACAGGTTGCCTACCCAGGATTTGAACTGGAAGTGTTGTAAAAATAGGTAGGTACCCGCAGAATTGCTATATTCTTCTTACAATTCATTTGTTAAGCACTGTTATCAGTGTGTCGCTGTGGATGGATTACAGTTTGAATAATTGTGGACTGTAAAGGTAGGTTTCTAATTTTCTGATATAAATGCTTTATTTCTTTATAATATGACAATAAATAGTTTTACAAAACCAAAAACATCTGTTTTTTTACTGTTTTTGTAGTATAGTTTTTCAAAATGCCACCATTTTGTTTCAACAATTGCTAGAGAGCTTAAATTTTCACAAAATATTTTTAAACCCTATTTAATGAACTGTGTAGAGTTTAAAAATGTTCAGTTCATAAATGGGCAAGTAATAAAAAATCAAACGTTTAAACCTCCTAGTGGGACACCCGGTATATTGTATGTGAAATTCTAGTTTAATTCACGTTCAATTTTTTACGTTTGTACAGAAATTTACATAGGTATAGATACATATACAGATAGATAAATAGAAACATATCACCGCTGTATCCCATGATCTTTCATGAACATAACCTCAAAAGTACGTATCGAATTTCGAACTCGTTTTTCTTAGCGCCTGATTATAAGAAGTTCCTAAATAACTATTCGTAAACATAATATCCAAAATGGATTCAACAGAATAAAAAAACACATTTAATAACAGTATAAAACTATTAAACTTTTCAAAAAACCCGGTATACAGATATTTCTTTTCTTCTAATTAGGGTTTGTTTCCTTTCATGATTGGAAGATAAGTAGGCTACTGAAATTCAAATTCAACGCTCAGAACTCGCGCAAAATGTACTAAGACGATTAATGATTGTGTTTTTAATGTTGAAATATAGCCGATAACTAATTCTTACATAAATTTAACCTCTCCAGTTCCTGAGATACATATACGTAAGCTTAGAAAGATTCCTTAAATCGAGAAGATTGTGGCTCAACAATACACTAATCGAATTGGTGCGGCACCTGTAGGCTACATTACTAGGTCTACATACGGACGGTTAATGTGCTGTGTAGATACATTACCCACTTTAATCTAGCTTCCTATAACCAATCTAATTGCGATATTATGGCCAGAAAAGGTGTGGATTATCTGATTATCATAGGCTACAATCTGTCCAAATTGTGACTGATATTTTTTTGTTAAGATGACAATTGACCAGCTTATTATACTTCGGCCCAACTCTTTTACGCTCTTAGTTTTGCTCGTAAAATTATAGAAGATGGTTCTTAATTTTAAAAGACTTATTATTGAGCAACTAAACACGCTTTAGTTTGTCTTGTAAATGTTCTACTTTTTGAATATCCAAACAATGAAGTACAAAATTCTACACTTTTTTAATAACCAGTAAAATTATAAATAAAATCATAGGGTGAGGTTAACTTTCGTGGAGTTGCTCTCCCCCCGCAAGGTATTTCAGTTATAACTCTTAAACTGAAAGAACACTAACGAAGGAGCATTCCTACGTTGGTTGTAGGGAAGGTAACTTCATTTGGGGGAGGGGTGAAAGTCCAGACAACTGATATTTTTCCGTAGTGGACAGAGAGTAAGGGCCCATTTTGGTCCTTAAAATGTTCTTTGTCCGTTTATTTGTTAAGAACGATCTTTCGGCAGTACATGTCAGTAATACTGAATTATTTAAAAAATAATAATCGTTTACTAAAATTGTAATTGAAAAACTTTAAAATTTGTGGGGTACGACCCCTTAAACTCCCTTGCTGACTACGTCCTTTTAGTGATGGTTTGTTAATAACAGTGACCTACTAGCTGAAGAATATGTGATAGGTAATATAGAGTAGCCTTGAACTTGTAGATGTATGCTTACAAAGGATATATTCAGGATAATGTAATGTAATAACTGTATAACCGCTATAAGTAATAACAAAACCGATTTAAAATTGTACGCCCGTTTGGTTTACAATAACAAATTACAACCTTGATAATAAAAATTGCATAAATAAAACATTGCATTGATTTTAGATACTTTAATTCAACTATAATGATATGATTGTTTTACTTCCCGTATTATCCATCAATATGAGTAAAGTTAAACTCCTGCACTGTTTAAGCTGCAATTGCTACTTACACTCGCAGTTTTATTGCCGCCTCATAGTTGAAGGCGTTGTGTAAAAGTTACGAACAGTATTATAGCAGTTGGGACAAGTTCGTGTTACCTACAAAAATATCAATATTTTAGTAGGGTTTACCTAGAACCTTGGTGGTGGGAACTGGAAAAATTCATACTTTTCATATTTTAAGAAAACTTTAGGCTTACCTAAACATTGTGCTATTAAAAACCGGTACTTTGGTATTATCTGGAGGCCACTATTTTTAGAACAGTTTTTTCCTGATACCTAAAAAATTACATTATTATAAATAACAGACTGTATGGCGTTCGATTCTTGTTTATTTTTTGCCTCCCAGAAAGAAGCAATGTCGACGTCAGCGAGGAGGCCACTCTTTCCCTACTTACTTCTTGTTATTACGCGATATAAGTATGGTTAGATTAGGCTATCATAAACATGTTACCAGTAGTACCAAAGTTGAAGATAACCTTTACGAGCGCTTAAGTGATCTGAGCTTGAATTGTGGTACTATCTCAAGGGATGTTTTTCTTTTCTTGGCAGAAGTGCGGAGTGGCGACGAAGCTCGCACTGGTGGCTACGGGCATTTCCAATCGGTACTTTCCCGACCTCAGATCAGGTCCTGGATCCTCCAACTTTACCGACGTCAGATCACGTTGGACGATCTGGCACGTGATCTGAGGTCGGGAAAGTGCCGATCGGAAATGTCCCTAGCCATCAGTGCAGGATTCGGTGGCCTTATAATGGCATATAATTTTCACAATTTGACAAATAAAGACTTTTCTTTCTAATAAAGTAGTTGTTTAGGTCCCAGATAAGAAAAGCTGTTAAAAAAATGAAAAAATAGTGGGCTCAGGATACCATTAAATTACCGGAAAACACTTATATTAAATCCTGAAATATCCACATTTACTAATGACTGCACAAACAGGGAATCAAAATGACAAGTTTCTAGGGTTTTAGCAAAAATGTATTTTTAATGTTGTGTAGAAAAATAATATTTAGTGCTTAGAACTGGCCAGGCAGTTTACTGAAAATTGCATTAAAACATGTACTTGCTCATTGTCACCACAGACAACGTTAATTACAAATTATGACACATTTCTCTTAAGCAATTTTAGTTACTTTTATATATATTACCATTTAAATGGTTTGGGATATACACATTACGGTTTAAATGTAAAGGATATCCATATCAGTTTTTTTTGGAGGTAAAGTGGTTTTCTTGACTTTTCTTTGAAATTGTTGAATACAATACAGGCTTTGAGATAAAATCATTAGAACAATTTTAAAACAATCTGCGTTTTGGTTTGAAATACATTATTGCCCACAGTAGGAGTGGATAAAATAAAAAGGGCAATACAAGTTTAATGAAACACTATTACTTAAACAAAAATCTGACGTGACAGATAGAGATAAACAAGATTAGGTTTCAACTGTTGGTCAATGGACAATGATTTGGAGAAAACTATTGGACTCCTAAATTTGAACTATGGATTTCCCGTGCAGAATTATTTCTAACTTATGTATAACAACCTCAAAACTGAACCTTTCAACCGTCTTGTTTTGTTTAAAATACCACAGACCACACTTCATAAATGTGGTTTAGAACTTCTCAACATCCCTGTTAGAAGCCAGCTACCAGGCATAATCCAGCATGATGATTATTTCTTCAATCGGCCACCACTGGTTCCGGAGATGCTTGAGATTCTGTCTATAAAAGGGTTTCCTCCACCCACCCCAGAAGGGTGGATCCTCTGCTACAGGCAGAATAAGAAGAAAACCACAAGTAACAGCTACATACCAAAAATTCACAAATTTCAAGACGATTTTTTAGATTTGAATAAACTTCTGGATTCTTTGTTAGTGAAGTACAGTGTATAAAAAACCATGGATGTACTTTTAGTTCAAATATTCGTATTGCTGGAGAAATTATGTCATATCATACATAAATCCTGTAATACATTTTTAGTATTGGTTGTATCATGTACCTGTAAATTGGCTTATTTTGAAGCTGTGGTAAAAATGGTTAATTGATCGATGTACTCAAAGCCAATACAGATTTCTATTTTCATTTATCCATTATTGTAAATGGTTAGCAGGAAACTGTATTTACTTGTATTGTAATATTAAATTATTTATAGGTATTGAAATTCAATATTAGTATATTGGAGTCAATAGTAATTTCTTAATAATCTTAATGTTGCTGCAACCTAGAACCACGGTCATCACATATGTATCACATTCATGCTTGTTCTTGGATAATGTTTTATGTAAATGGTGTGGTAGACAATGAAATATGCCCCATTCTTAATGATTATGCAAATGTTGAGCTTAGTTTCCATTTCAACCTTTTGCTTATTGCAGCGTCTTAAACCTGATACGTCAAAGACTTGACTCCTTCTAAAGAAGTCCAACAAGAATATGGGACAAACTCTTTGCAACAGAGACCTAGAACACAAAAGAGGTCTGACCGTTTTACTCAGCAGCTATCTAGATGAAGACGTTTTCTCATTGTTCCATCAGCTGCACAATTGAGTGCACTGAGATATTTTAGACACGATCTCAATTCATCATACTTTCCACTTATAAAAGAAACATATGTTTTATTGTTGTTTCCTCAAGAGATAAAGATGCCAGCTGGTCTAAAGGCAATACTACAACTGTTACAGAAAACTCTTTTAGTATATGACTGAGTTTTCTATCATTAGGAAGATAAAATTAAAATGTTTATAAATTTAGTCAGCTAAGGAATGACCACTCAGTTAGAGAGGGATTACTTTTATATGTCAATATTGCTACTATAGTACGAGACATATCAATTCAAGACTGGGATGTGGAACAGTGTTGCCAACTGTAACGAAAGAATAACTAGTGATTGGATAATCTATAGAATTCAACAATCGAGCGATCGTTATTGCTCATCTATCTTCCTCAATCAGACCTTCACAACTTAAATTAACACGTGTTTACACACTAAGACATAGAACGAAAGCAAAACATAATAATATAATAACGTGCAGAATAATCAAACGGCGAAGAACAAAACTGATGTAAACAACCGAAACAAAGAGAGACATTGTTGCGTCACCTCATATTAACCCTTTGAGTGCCAACGTCCGATTTTACCGGACGACAAAAGTTGGCCGAAAAGTGCCGACGTCCGATTTTACCGGACGACAAAAGTTGGCCGAAAAGTGCCGACGTCCGATTTTACCGGACGACAAAAGTTGGCCAAAAAGTGCCGACGTCCGATTTTAACCGGACGTTCGGGAAAAAGTCACTAAAAATTTTTAACCTTTAATATTTTTAAATAATATCACAATTGAAATGTTTGTGAAGAATCGTTCTTTTCAAAATAAATTGTTTATAGTACACTTCCGATCAAACTTTAAATTATGAAACTCACATATAAAAATTTTTGGTTGCCATAGCTACCAGAAACAATGTGACAATAGTTTCTTAACCCATTAGTGCCCAGTGCCCACTTTTGTGGGCGCTGCATTTTAAAATACGTCACAATACACTAAAAATTTATCGAGGGAAATTTGGTGCTGGAATATGTCTGGTTGGCCACTCTGCACTCACTAAAGCACCTGGTGTACTGTAGTTGGCAGTTGTTTACAAATGACAGCTCTGTTTTGTTGTGTATTCTAACCTCAATGGATCAAAACAACTGGTAAGTAATACTATAATATTTCAAATACAATCTTATAAAATCATAATGTTATGTTTGCTTTTACATAGACTTAAACTAATATGTTTTTATAGTTTAGCCCTTAAATTCAAATAATTGTAAGAATAATTTGTAGTTAAAGTGAACTGCCCACTTTTGTTGGCAGTGGGCACAAGAGAGTAGGGGTATTTTTTCATCAATCTGCCAACATATGTTGGCACTGGGCATATATGCTGGTGGTGTTTTATTATTATTTAATGGTATATAACATGAATCAAACTGGTAAAATTATGATTCACTGGGTAGTAAAAATAGAGGCCTATGTAACTGTAAAAATGTGATTCATTTATTTTTTTTAATACGTAAAACTAAGATTGATCAGTGGGTTTTGAGTTCTTTGAATTCAAGACTATTGTTTTGCATGATATAAATTTATGGTTGATATGTAATATTTTTGCTCCTTTACAGGTTAAACGTTGAAGAAGTCACTGCCTTATTCGATGAAGTCGACTTTCTGGAGGCTGATGTTTTTATTCAACCGCCTGAAAACCCTCTATTGAGTGATGAGTTTAGCGGTGACGATGGCGACACCGACTTCACTCACTTCACAGGAAATCAACTGCGTGGAGCCGCAGAGTTAAAGGCAAAACAGTTCACAAATGATGGTATTGTACAAGTAGATGTATGTACAGAACAAGACATAGTTGATAACAATCTAAGCGGCGAGTCTTCATTACCTATAACTGTAATTCCGAAAGCAACTGTGTCTACATTTAAATCGCTACAATCAGACTCTTTACAAAGACAATACATACCTACAGAACCAAGCACTTCTCAATCTTTACAAGTGAACAATATAAATCAATCACAATACCTTCCATCTCAGTCGCTCCCAAGTTTGAAAAGAAAAATTAAAACAAAACCGAGTTCCCACAAGTCAAATGCAAGAAAAAAGACAAAAACAGATAAACAAAGAACATGGAATAATGTTGACATTCCTAATAAGCCTGAGAGGGAATTTGAAAGGCCTTCGTGGCTCGAAAAAGATTTCACTCCAACAGAAATGTTTGAAAAACTTTTAACTAATGAGATTATCGAACATGTTGTTGAGAGTACTAATATTTATGCCTTGCAAAGTGGTAATGAATCTTTTAATGTTTCAATAGAAGAAATGC
Organism: Homalodisca vitripennis; assembly: GCF_021130785.1. Taxonomy (NCBI): domain Eukaryota; kingdom Metazoa; phylum Arthropoda; class Insecta; order Hemiptera; family Cicadellidae; genus Homalodisca; species Homalodisca vitripennis. The sequence continues at coordinate 27,738 of NW_025780619.1, read as the reverse complement.
GCATATTCATGGCAATATTGTTTCTGAGTGGATATTGTATTGTACCACGGAAGAGGATGTACTGGGAATTATCTCCGGACACTCATCATGACACTGTGTCAAAAGCTATGAGCAGAAACAAGTTTGAAGAGATTCTTCGATATTTTCATGTCTGTGATAATGCAAATTTAGATGTCTCAGATAAATTTGCCAAAATACGTCCTTTGTGGAATATGTTGAATGAACGATGGCTTCAAGCTTACCCTGGCGATGCAAATATAAGCATCGACGAATCAATGGTTCCATACTTTGGACGACATGGTGCTAAACAGCATATACACGGGAAACCTATACGGTTTGGGTACAAAGTTTGGTGTGTATGTACCCGCCTGGGGTATTTGATTCAGGCTGAACCATACCAAGGTAAGAAAACAGGTAACACCATCCCTGAAATTGGAGTGGGTGGTTCAGTTTGTAATAGATATCCTTAGTGAGCTGCCTCAAAACAAGACATACAGTATTTATATGGATAACTTTTTTACCTCTTTAAAACTACTAGATTATTTGTCAGAAAAGGGGCACGATGCTACAGGCACAATAAAGGCTAACCGAGTTGAAAATGCCCCACTCAAGGAAGCAACTGTTTTGAAAAAGGAATCACGAGGTTCATACGATCAACTTACTGAACAAAAAACAGGTATCACCTTGGTAAAGGTATAATGACAACAATGTTGTAACTGTTGCTTCAACAAGATGTGGCGTACAGCCCATGGGTAAGGCCAAGAGATGGTGTCGTGTGGCAAAGCGTCAAGTTGATGTTCAACAGCCTGCCTGTATCATAAATTACAACACTTACATGGGTGGGGTTGATCAACTTGACCAGAATATATCAACCTATAGAATTGGCATTAGAAATCGGAAATGGTATTGGGCACTTCTAGCGTACCTTTTAAATGCTACAATGAATAATGCTTGGCAATTATACAGGCTCACCCCAAAAGGAAGAGAAGATCCCAAAGACCTACTGTCCTTTATAAGACATATTGTGCAGACATACTTCCAGAAATATACCCCACAACGTCAGAGAGCTTCCCGTGTGTCTGTCACTGGAAAAGAACGGGTTGAAGAAAGTGTGCGGCTTTCCAACAGTCTTCATGTCCTGGAAACTAACCCGACACAAATACGATGTGGCCTCTGTAGAAAGAACACATGGAAAAAAGTGTAAACAGTGTCTTGTTGGATGTCATATATAAAATGCTTTGAAAACTTTCACTCCTGAACTTGACAACATGTGTATGTAAATAGTCCTGCCATTTGTAACATTTTTTAATTTTTCTTAATCCTTAATGGTTTTTATATATTTTGTAATAAAATAAACAGAATATATGATACAATTGTAGTGGTTATTTACCTAACCTAAACCACTAACTCTGTATTTTTTAACAATTGCTTAATAACTTTGACCCTACCCATGTATGCCCAGTGCCCACATTTGTTGGCACCTCATAATATAGCATTTAAGTATATACTGAGCCTAATACACATATATTTGGTGTTTATAGGACTAATTTGTTACAATATTAAAGAAAAATCTAAATCTGATAAAAAAAAGTTCCTGGGCACTAATGGGTTAAAAGTTGTATAACTTACTCATTATTGAAGATAATATTATAAATTTTTCAAGATTTACAGACAACTGCATACACTTTCCAGTGATATGGACTAAGAAAAGGATATGCATTTTTTTTGTCATAATAATTTGGTTGAAAAATGAAATTAAAAATTATTTTTGAATTTTTTTTAGGTAAGTCCATTTTTTGGTATTCCTAAATTTAGTGTTATGGTAACTTTGTTATTTTATGTTAATTAAACAGAGTTTTCAGAGAAAAATAAAAAAAGAATCATGTTGATAGCTTCTTAAATAATCGAACTGTGAATTTTTTTACTAAAGCCTTGCAAAATGCCTGAAAAAGGGCTGACACTTTTCAGTATACCCACTCAAAAAATACTTGGCACTCAAAGGGTTAAGAATCAGCTGATATGAAATTTTGGCAACGCCACAAGGTGAGGGGGGAAGGGGGGTGCAGTAACTGCCCATACGGCCAGGCTTGCTTTGATGTGTCTCACTATAGTAATGAACAAGGATGAACAATGAAACTATGTTTTATAAAAGAATCTGTGTTCTTTTATTGTCAGAGTACAACACAAATCACTGGACGTAAACACACTTCAAAATGAGTATAATATTTTTGCAACATTTAAGTACTAAAGGGGTTAAAGAAACATAAAAAAGTGTTAAGTATATTACGAAATTAAATGATCATGTCTCATTGTTCTTAGGAACACAGGTAAAAAAGATTAACTTATTTTCACAAGGAATTTTAAAAATGTTTTTCCACATGAACATTTGCAATTAAACTAAGTACCGCAATAATGTTGTATTCTTTCGCATTGTTTAGAATTTATTTAAAATACAAAAGAATTTATAGATTATTTTAAACATATTTATAAATATTAGTTTCAAAATGTCAAATTTAAATTTAAACTTCTTAAACTCTATGATACAAGCAACTCTAGTAACTAAAACTGAACTCACGATTAATTATGTATCTATCATGTAATGATACAAAATCATTATCATCATTTTACTTAATTATTTGTTACATATAATTGTGTATCATGGTTGTCATCAAAAAATTTGTACAACCTCTTATTATTATTATCTACTAGGATTTAATATGAAAGCACAGTAATTCAAATGTATTTTATATGTGCAAAATAATTCGTGGCTGTGATTTGTTGTTAAGTATTATTTTATTTGTTTGTCTAAACTAATTACGGACTACAGTTAAAAAACCAAACTGTAAATAATTTCCCAATACTCATATTTAATTTCCAGAATGAAAATTTTCTTTGATTTTAGGTGATTCTTAACTGTAGACCCTTGTTTTGTTGAATTGGATGAATGGTTTACCATCAATACCTGTAAAATGTTCAGTTTTTAGTGTAATGATAAAAAGTAATTTTTGTTTTATATACTTAACTTAGAAACAGTTACTATAATTAATTAGTGTATAACTATTACAATACAAAACATTAGGTTAAATACAATCATATTAGGTTAAAATGCATTAATGTTAGATGTGTATAAGGTAAGAACATTATTTGAGTTAATAATTCGGCAAAGACAAAGAAACTTAAAGTACCCAGTAAAATATTGTATTTGGAAAATATTCTAATGACTTCGAAAGACACTTTCACCTCATTTAACTTCTGGGTTTATTAAATTAACACTTCTGGTTTACCATGTTACAAAATATACATTGTCTTATTGATCAATGGGAAATTATTCTAATCCAAGGAATAATTAGTTGTGATTCTAAATGACCTGATGTAAAGACCACTACCAGTTCTTCACCAACTCTGACGGTAACTACGTTCAAGATAAGAGTGGGGAAAGAATACTGTGGAAGAATAACACGATTTCGGAAATTTGTCATCGTTTTTTTATTACTAAAATGTGTTATAACACTTTGTAACATATAACGATGGCCAATTTCCAAAATCCTGTTATCTTTCCAAACCTTTTAAACCGTCAATAACAAACTTTAAACAAAGAATACTGTGAAATTATGCTTATCATAACTAGCAGGATGCACCTTTAAGGATAATTTGGACACCTTGGTCATCAAATCCATTTGATTAAAAATAAAATTAGCTTTGAAAATGTTTAGATGGCACTTACCCATCTGACACGCCTTTTACAAGTAATTATTAAAAAATACCAGTACATTAATAGAAGTATCCAAATAGTAAATTTTCGAGTTAAGACAAGTTGACAAATACTTGCAATTCCAAATACTTCAAACCGACAATCCAATATTGTCCATTTTATACTAAAGAAAGAATGTGCAAATACTTTAAAAATGATTTCAACAACAGCACAACCTATAGTCAAAACAACTTGTTGAAAATTGAAGTTTTAAAAGTGGATTTGTTTTAACCCTCCGAGCGCTTTTTCGTCGCGGGCGCGACTAATTAATGCCTATTATAACGGCCAAAGTCGCGCCCACGACTATACAACAGCACTTTGTATTATATTCAAATTAAAATGGCAGCAAAATAGTCAAAATCGGTATCATTTGAAAGATGAAGATTTATTGTAGTACATATAATCGCAACAATGCATAATTGTGGAGGCAGTGCATGACGATACGATACAACTGCGTAATGCTGACAGCTGACTGCAGTGTTGCGTGAATTTTCAAACTTGGATCGTGATGCTTTGGAACATTCTAATGAAATTCGGGATGTTTTAGATGAATATGTATCTAGTGAAAACGATGCAAGTGACATTGAAGCTCCTGATATACCTTCAGACATTTCACTTCGTGATTTTTCAAGTGGCATTGGTGAAGAGTACGAACCGGACCCTAATGAACCTTGAAGCTAGGGTCAAATTACGCTGGTGCACAGTTTGCTAAATCAAAAAAAAGAGGCCGAAGCAGATTTTGGTTCCCTGGCTGTAATACAGGTGTGCACAGGGAATGTTTCCACTTATTAGAACATTTCTGGAGACCCCTTAGGCCTGAGAGAAAAAGAAAGGCATCACAAAGCAGACACTCAGAGTAAACACGGAGAAAAATTGTGTATATACTTGTGATTTTTTCAATTTTATAGTTTGGTTTTTAGTTTAAATATAAAAAGTGTATATATTTGTAAAACTTATTAAATTTGGAATAAAATGGCTATTTTGAAACTGTTTTTTTTTGTACATAGTGAAATCTTGCGTAGTGGATGTTTGGACATGACAAAATTGTGAAAATTTTATTTCACTTCGGAGGGCTACATACTTGAACAGACAGAGGGCAAGTACAATACTGTTATACTTCTTTTGTTCCTTATCGTTTTTTTTGAAAACATTGATATATAACATGAACTATTTAATTACAAAATTGTATTTTATACAGTGTTTTAAAAAGAGATCTGTAAACACGCCAAAAAAGCTGTGGCACTAAGGGAGTGGATATGTTGCACTCGGAGGGTTAATATTGGTTTTTCACACAGAAAAACTATTATGGCAGTTTACAAATCGGCAACACGCAGTGGACTCTAGGCCACTTTAACAGATCTGTTTCCTGTTGTGATTAAACAGTGGAGATGAGAATATTTAGAATTGGCACATCAGTAAAATAAACTAACATCTTACACATGTTTGTTCTGCATGTTACTTTGGTCTCCAAATAAATTGTTCCACCTACACCTCCCTGAGGTAATTTTGAGGTATGTAACATTGATTTGCACAATTTGCCCTATATTATTTATACAGCAATTTGACAATTTGACACTTATTGGAATTAAAAAATATAAACTTTCACCATCATTACTGGAGGTATATGTTGGAGAAGGCATAATTGACAACTGTCAAAGTTTCGAGAACAAATTTACAACATAAGGAAAAATACATAATAGCTCGTGTACTTAAATGAATATAGTCAACAAATTGGTTATTTCCCGTGCATGTGGTTTACAGTAAAATGTTAATTACATAAACCCACTTGAATCTATTTTAATTTTTATTCCAAATACAATAATTTACTTCATTTTGTAACTAACTTAAAATCTGACTTGTTTGATCACTCAAAATATGTTTGTAAAAGAGAACTTACATCTATAAAAATAATTAAACAACGAAGTTGATAAAATGAACTAAAAGTAAACAATAAATACAGTACTTAAATCTTTACTCATAAATGGCTGATAAAAATGTAAATAAAATACGGAAAATGAGTTTTAAGCTACTTACATTTTATTACATTAGGACAAAATGCAAGTTAAAAACAAAAATCATTTGAATTGACCAAATTAACATTAAACTTAAGCTTGTATATAATATTAACTTACTCTCTGACATAGTTAAATCCACATAGTAAAATTGTCACATAATATAATTAGTATTCCATATATAAAAATTAAAATAAAATTACAGTTTTTTTATCCTCTTGTGTATTCTTTAATTAAGTGTCTTGATATGTCAATACATCACAAACAATATCTATCTTTTCAAAGGAGCAGCAGGTGGGTCCAGGAAATAACAAAGTGTATTTTAGGATGCATAGATGCAGCTTTACATCTGAAATTGCAAATAACAAAATTAAACAATAAAACAACAAAAGTTCTAAAATTAACTTAGTTTAAAACAATAATTATAATTTATTTTCAACTGGTGACTACAGAGTGTCATTTTGTATGATATTTCATAATTTCAAAACAACCAGATAGTAATAAAATGTTATGATGAATACTCTCAGGTTAAGCTATATGTCGACAATACTGTATTTTGTTTTATCTTCTTTTTCGTGTTTTAATTTCAGACCACCATCAATATTTTATTATCTCCAGTGCTCCATCTGTTATTTGTATGTATATCCAGTAGCATATTTGCACTAGAAATTATTTTTTAATCTACACAAAGGAATAAAAAGGGTACAATAAAAAGCTTTCTACATCAATACAAAAATGCTATGACATTTAAATTTACCCATTTTTAATTTAAACTATGATATTTGAAAAGAACAAAATTATTTGTATTCTTTGTTTTATTTACTTTTATATATAATCTGTCAAAAACAATATTTACACGGAGGCCAATAATGTTTTCACTAAAATGTTTGAAAACAATCCTGAAAAAATGTTTGATTCAGTGGTTTTATTGTTAATTTTATTAATTACTGTAGTTTTATAGACTAACATAAAATAAAGAACTTAATGTAATGGTTTATTAGAGTGTGTCTGTTGAAAAATAAACATACTAATTCTATAAAGAAATAATTTTATTATTTTCAAAAATTATGACATATAAGAGTTCATGCTAATCAACCAATAAGGTATGCCAAAATAAGACTGATTGGGTCTAGGCTAGTATGGCACAATAGTTCCAGTAAAAAACAGAAACTAATTATTAAAAATGCTTTATCTTATCACTTCACAACACTTTAATAACTATAAAACAACAAATAACGACTACTACAGTTTATGAAAACAATATGAGCTGAGAAACGCAGTCAAGATGAACTAAGTATAGAAGCTTAGCAAGATAAGACGGCTAGAACATAGACTAAGTTTAGCAAACACTTTTTTTGGAAGATAAAAGATCGTGCTCATCGTGGCTTACCTGTAAACCAAAATAAACTTGCTGTGTATCACTCTTTCAAGCATCTAACTAGCATTTTTTTTACAGCGACTGCTCAAAGAATAATGTAAACTAATTAATACGGTTGTTATGTTGAAATGCAAAATTGGCACTTCTGTAAATTACATATTTGCAAGGCTTGTTTTCCAGCAATACAAAGAAAAAGAGTATTTCTTTTCAGTTGTGGTATTTTCTTTTTATTCGGACATCACGGCTTGTCGCACTAAGCAAAGAAAAATGTATTACTTACATCTTTTTCACAACACAAATTCAAGGAGGAAATACCTTTTTTCACTTACCTCATTCAATTTACGCAACTATAAAGGATAAAACCTACTGAAAAAATATAGTAGTAGTTATTGTAGTCTTATCTTATTTCATAGATTATTATCTTCTCTTTTGGCACCAAAAATATTTAGATGACTATTCTTTATATAGCTAAATTAGGAAATGGAAGCAGCACACATTGCTTCATTCACCAGATCTGTGTATTGCGTGAAGCAACGCTCTGCGTGAAGCAACGCTCTGCGTGAAGCAACGCTCTGCGTGAAGCAACGCTCTGCGTGAAGCAACACTCTACGTGAAGCACACTCACGTGTTGCTTCATTAATATTACAGTCAACTCACTCATAAACCCTCAAATTGATACATTAAAACAGAAAACTTGGAATAGGATCATTATGGTTCAATCATAATTAGCCATTTACCTGTCAAATTCATTCAAAAAAACTCCGAGACCTCTTGCAGCTCTCTCTCCCGAGCCTGCTGATGAGCCCACCTGACCTCGGCCAACCTCTCACTCACCTTCCACTTGTCATGGAATATCTGTTTGTTGCAGAGTGGACACTTCTTCCCACCTGACACACAACAACGTCATACTTACAACATACAATAGTTACACATGTTTTACACAAAACCCAACGATTTTTGCAGCTAATTTTTTATTTAACTCTGAGCAAGGAGTTAAAAATCTCTGCCAGTTATTGCTAAAATGCATACCAGTTTAGAGTTAAGCTTTCCTATTAGATAATATATTTTTTATTTAACATAACGGCCAGCGGATACGTATACATCGGACAAATGAAACAATGCTGTAATAGGCTAAGAGTTACGTTTTCCAAAAATATGTACGCACCATAATCTACTTACAGCTCTTTCTGTCTATTTTGTAATTCCATGCATAAATTAATATGGTTATATGATTATTGCATAGTAGAATGAGTATATAATATCAATATGGAGAAACGCCCTAAATCAGCCGTGGTTAAGTCAGAAAGATGCCATCAGGCATCACCTCTCTTACTGTTGTTAGAATTTCAAGTGTATTACCAGCTGTGCTGGTTGGAAATAATGGACCTATCTTTGCACCAATCTTCTGTTGCTTTTTTATTATTTTTTTTTTAGTTGTCTTTGGGAATCTTGTATCAATGCCAAAAATTCACATTTTTTATAAGTTTGTTAATATTATAAAAATGTTGCAAACTGTGATTTTCTATGCATAACAATTATTTGTAATAGATTAATCTTACCTCAGCTAAAATTTGTGAGAAATATCTCAAGGCATTTACATTTTTCTTACACTAATAATGCAGTGGTCATATTTTTATTACAGAGATTTTCACTAGTCTCGGTAGGTCACAGTACTATGCCTAGGCATGTAGCAAACATTACCTTTGAACGGAGGGGTCTTCATGTAGGTGATGAGGCATTGCAGATGAAACAAATGGCCACAGTATACTCTCTCCACGTGCATGTCTGCTGATTCGTTTTTTTCCACATTCTGCACATTACAAAAACATATCATTTAACAAGATGCAAATAACAAGTGTATTTAATGATGATGGTAATACAATAATACTCATACTAAAATAATAATTAATTTCACACTAGATATTCCGGATCGTTCAGTTGTTTCCTAACAGTTTTGACTCGGAAAGAAATAAACGTAAAAACGTTAACAAAATAGTCCTTTTACTTTATTTTAAGAATTAAAAAAATTATGTATACAATCTTTATTTTGCGTTACATAATCTTTTATAACAATGGTACAAGGTTCTTCTTTTAAAATAAAACCATAGTTAATTACAATTTATTGGTTTATAATGACATATACAAAAGGAATATTGAAATATATACATATTCATTTGAAATGTATTGGACCTGATGAGTGAACCCAGTAGAGAACAAATAAATCCCTAAAGGTTAATACATTATAAATAAAAAATTATATAATAAAAAAAAAACATATTAAAGCAAATATATTAATGGTAGCAACCGCACATATATTAGATTAGTAGATTTGGAAAGAGCATTACAAAATCATTCATAATCTACCAATTAAAAGAATTAAATATTATATATATTGCAATAATATATTTTAGAGACCATTTTCAGTAACATTTTTATTGTGTAGAAGTCAGATATATCGAAGCTATGTAAAACAAAACGCTATATTGTGAAAAAAAATTACATTGATGACTGTAGTAGTTTAACATGTACTCTTCAAAATTTTACCTTTTAATGGAAGTATACACATTACTTAAGTTTGTTACATAGAGTATTTTTTATGAATTTTAAAAAATACCTTGCATTCTGCCTAGAATATTTCAGTCGAAGGGTTAAGAACAAAGCAAAATGAACCAAATAATAAAATGAATAGCACTAGTTAATAATTCTATTACATTAATTTACAACAATTGCCACGTTGTATGCCAGATTAAATCTATAAAGAAAGCTGATAACACACAAACAGATTATTCACCTGTGGATCTGGAGGGAGACACTGTTTCCTGACAGAACTGACATTTATCTTGAGGAATCGTTTTTGACTGCCTCAATGAGGAAACTGACCGTGGGCAACACAGACGGTTTTGGACTGAAGGCGTCTGACGGCTTCCTCTGCAGCGGTGGCTCAATACACTGTCTTGAAATCTCTTTAGCTTGAGCGATGAAGAAACGTTCAAACAACGGTGGGAAGTTTGTGTCCACATCCTCCAACCTGATAAATATTTTAACATAGAGCAATGGTGAGAAAGGTTGATTCAAAAAGAATGTTACGCTCAGCTCCAGTTCACCTTCCACTGAGTGCAGCGTTTGAAGTCTAATGCTGAGACAGATTTGACTGTTGGAATCTGAAATCAACATCCATCTGAAGAGATCCAAAACAGTTGACGACGGAGAAGCTCAAAACGAACTGTCTACGTCGTTTTGACATCAGACACGACTATAAACAAATGTTATAAAGATGAAGTGGTGTTCTCACTGTCTCATCAGGTACACAATTGAGTGCAAGGTGAATTGTAGCTGAACTTAATATTCTTATTGAATCAACCCTTCCCACCATTATGTGTAGAAAAATTGGTTGCTCCACAATGATTTCAAATCGTCTCAGAAACATTTTAGTGCACCCAATTGTGTACCTTATGAGACAATGAGAATAACACTTCATCTTGATTACACTTGATTCTTCGTCGCCAACTGTTTTGGATCTCTTCAGATTGATGTTGATTCCAGATTTCAGGAGTCAAATCTGCCACAGCGTTAGACTTCAGGAGCTGCACTAAGTGGAAGGTGAAATAGAGCTGAACGTCTTAATGTTCTTATTCAATATTTTAAGTTGTATTTTATAGTTAAATCTCATACAACTTGTGTCACTTATATTTGGCAATGCAATTTTCTGTACATACATGTCATCTGACAGAATCCTACCAATAGTGTTAAGACCGTTACAAGAAAACCAAAAATACACTCAATCTAAACTAAAGTACATCATTTGTTATAACAATACTAGCTGTTACCCGTGACTTCGCACGCAATCTTTAGAACTGAAGTCCTTATATTACTTAGTAAAAGCATTTATAATGTAAAATGATAGGAGCCCTATAAAAATTTTAAAACTTTAGTAGGCATACATCAGGTAGATAATGCCTAACATAAAGTGTTGTCTAGCAGTGCCTCTTTGTCGTTTATTCATCCATTTAGCCGATCCCCACATCCTCTCAACTTGTTGGGTGTTTGCGCTGGTTTCAGGGTCAACAAAATTATACCGATGGTTGAAGGTGAAATGTTGAAAACCAGCCTCCTCCAGCCGAGTGGCTGTCTTATAACTGGCCGTAAATCACTGGAGCGGCCCGGTCGCTGAACCTTGACCAGGGGGGAAGGGACAGGTATTGCGATAAGATAACACCGGACGTCTATTTTGGGCAGTTACCTTAACAACAACCATGCTTCTAAATTACCAAATATGTTGATGTTTTAAAATAATAATAGTGTGGTCGATATAATACGTAAGTACCAAAATCAATGTATTTATTGATAAAAATAAAAAAGAACTATTTACAAAACTGTTTATTTGAAATAAATTTCAATCCATTGTAAAAGATAACTTAATTGACGAATAATAACAAGATACGTAGTATACATTCACTTGTGACAACTGAGAGAGCAGTAATACACGCCACGGATATATTTGGTTATGGCTCTGTAGGAGACGCAGAACTGACGTGCAGGTGGTCAAAGTTAGACAAAGGGCACTCCCTTCCCCTGAAGCAGAGTGAAGTTCGTTTATAAATACTTCCTTGGCAACCGCGATAAGCACGGAGCTTGCACCAGGCATTTTGAAGGCCTTTTATGGACTAAACAACTCTCCAAAAGACATAATATCGGATATAACTGTACTTAGCGTTTTGGTCAAAATATACTATTCTAATACTGAATTCACGGCATGGGAAGTGTTAAAATATATTCAACATAAACATAAATTTCTATCAATATCGACTAATATCAGTTGAATGATTAAATTAATATTACTATTTAATTCATACAGTACTAAAACAATAAAACTAATAGCATATATAGAAAAAACATGGCTTAGAAAAACAATACACCACGTAAATAACAACGGTTCACTGACTGACGTGATGATTCATTAAAATACTAACTTCAACATATAGTCATGTGGGGACAACCAACAACATGATAACACTATTACAATAGGCTTCTTAAATATAGCATAAAAATTTCTCAACACAGAATCAGACTGTGTGCGGCTAACACAAGTTTTAAAAAATAAGGTCACTAATAAATATATACAAATCAGAAAGACTTACCCAACGTTTTTAAGAGGGTAGTCGTCAGGCACTAATATTTTTGCTCTTAAATAGTAATTTCCCTGTTGAACTCTTAAGATGAGAGAAGATGTTTTCTGACGAACTTTCAGTTCGTCCAGATCACCCTGTAACTGCTTCTTTAAGGCAAGGACCTCATTGTAGCAACAGGACAAAGGATTCTCATCAATAAAATTTCTTAGAAGTTTGAGAACCTTTAAAATCTGAAAAATAAACATAGAGTAGTATAGAGAACTTTCATATAAATAGTGAGTTATATACTATGATAACTCATATTTACGGTTTGTAATCGGGGATTACAATATTACTTAGTCGCACACTAAAGCATAAAGAAACTTCAAAATAAACGAACATAATAAAATAGCTTTTTGAACAAAAAATTAAAATTAAAAAAAACTTTAATAGCTGAAAAATGTGACACTAGGAAAAACATGAGCCAAATGCAAAAGAACGATACAACAAATATAGCAGTACAGCAACAGTACCACTACTACAAATAAACCACATGCAAAACAGTGATTTTGTGTGGTGTACTACAAATCGTTACATATAAATAGTGATAAAATGTTTTCAACAAAGTGTAAATACTAATTAAGACATTACATATGTTACACAACAGTTTGATAAGGACAGTGAATCCAAATGAATAAAACCTGCCACAGCGGAGCATATTACAACATAAAAAGATCCAATACTTCCCGATCTTCAAAAGCAAGGTAAATTATGATCACGTATGGACACCGTTAGCCTAACAGAGCACCACCTATTGTCAATTAATTAAGCCTAGTGAAACAAATTTTATTTTAATTCGGTTATGCATAATTGTGTAATACATTATAAAAAAAACATCCTTCAACGATCCAATAATATTAACCAGGCCACACAGGATGAAAGGTTTGGAATTATTGTAGAACACAAGTTATTCTAAAATCAAGAAGTAGATATATATCCCTACATACTTAATTTTTATTCTGTTAACACATTCATTGCGGGTGACGAGCATCCTCGTCATGCGAAAATGGCGCGCCGGGCAGTGGACGAGCGAGCTGTGCATACGGCAGCTGCTTTCATATTGCCTCAGTGTGAGCTGAGCAGTTGCCTGGGAAAGCTGTAATACTCACAGCGAGGTGTGCCTGTTTCGGTGAGTCAGTTGGTGCGATCCGTTGCCGGTTCGCCATTTTCGTTTGTTGGGTATGCTTTGCGATATTGTGTGAGTGGATTATAGTGTCTGTTGACCGTGTAAGTGAATGTACTCATAATGGAGGAAAACAAAATAATGTTATTGACGATAATTTTTCATCTGATGAAGGCAATGAGTCGAGTTCGAACAGTTCTAGGGACGGTGAAGGCGGCATCCCCCAGCGACATGGCTGGTTTACGTGACATGCCATTCACTGGTCAACCTGGATTGCTCGTTCCCATTCCAGGTGACAATAAACCAATTGACGGGTTCAATCTCTTTCTTGACACCGTGTTTTTAGAGAATATCATTAGACAAACCAACCTATATGCCCTGGAACTATTTTGTGGCTCCACCACTACTCCCCGCGTCTTGCATAACCAAATGGAAGGACTTAGTGATGGCCGAACTAAGAACATTTTTAGGCCTTCTACTGTTGACTGGCAACGTCAGACTGAATCAATTGAACGACTATTGGAAAACTCATCGGTTGTTGAACTTTCCTATGTAAAAGGAGTACATGTCTCGAGATCGATTTCTTGGCATTTTGAGATGTCTGCATTATTCAAGAGTTGATACCCTGATCACCCGAACATGTAATTGATGTATTATCTATGTGTCATTCATGTACTATATACGTATAATTCGCGAGTGTTTGTGCCGAAACCTAGTACGCTGCGAGCACATACAACACGGGGACTAGCACCTGGTGCGGATGACGAGCAGACTCGGCACGACATGATGTCACCCGTTCCGGCCAACGAAGCTTCCGGGATACCTTGGACAACCCTTTCGGCTATCCTGTCTCCGTTTTGGGTAAGTAAAAATCAAAAACATTCCTCCATTTTCTGTCACCGGTAATTTTGTCACCCGCAGTGAAAGTGTTAAGATTAATTAATTTTTCTAAAAATGTCTCATCAACGGATAAAAAGCATCTATGGATGCATACAGATCGGTCACTTTGAAAAAAGAGTGAGACACGGGTAACCTCAAGGGTAGCATTTAGCACACAGTGCACAAAATTTATTTTATATAAGCATAATTCTTATGTAGTAAATCATCCAAAAAGTCAGATTCTAAAATAGGACAAAATGTTTCCTCATAAACCTTGTATGAATTTTATAGACATATATTTGTTACATGATTACCTTTCAATAATTTATGAAAATCATGACTTTTTTACCCCTGCTAAAAGATAAAATGTGATTTTTACCTGAGACTTTGCAAAATAATAAATTTAATAGCACAACCGATTTATTAAATAGTGCGGAAACAACTTGTATAAAAACTGCTTTATGCTTAATTACCAATACACTTACTAATCAATACATTGGCTTGTACTGATTTCATATTCCAAAAGACAGTTTAACACAAAGACAGGAATCTACACAGATCCTAGTTTTATTTATTATCTGTTAGTTTTACTACGCTATTCATTTTCTGCTTGGCATGCTTGATGGAAGTCACCAAGTGTTAATATAAAATACATGTTTATTAACTGAACAGATTTTTTTATGAACTGATGATGCCTTAACCGGCGAAAGTGATTTTAATAATGAATTAAATTGTGGAAGAAATAAAAATTTCTTTTATAGACTATTCATGTATGACAGTTTTTTTTTGTGTAAGATGGCTGATTGTTGATTTGGTGTGATAGAAGCTCTGGCTAGAATATAATTTTTACCTCGTTCTTATTGCTTCCCGTTCTCAAGCAGCTCGTATTCCACACTGCCCATCAGTGAGTTTATATGTATAATTGTTTTTCACCACCTTGATGTATAATTGAATTACAGACGCTCTTGTTCTTGTTCATTGGGTCTGTTTGACAAGATCAAACAATAACCTGCCGTGTGTTGTCAATAACCTACACCACCCACCTGTGTCTGCACTGCAAAGCATCTACAGACAGACCTGCGCATCATTTTTTTTCCACGGCCATCTGGATCGCTTGTCACCATAAAAACCATATTGTACCGGATATCTGTGTCTGATCCTGCGTTAATCATGGCAGATTCTATTACTTGTAGAGTGTGCATGAGGAAGGTATTTGATACCGAGGATGGACTTCAATGTGATTCGGAATGCCAAGGATGGTTCCATATAAAATGCGTCGGCGTAACCAAATCAGAGTATTCTACATATGCTAATAATGTTAATAAAAAATGGCACTGCCAGAGAGTCGACTGTCAATCTACAAACGCTAATCCATCACATCAACTTATGAATAAAATGGATGAATTACTCAATAAGTTCTCCCAACTCGCAACAAAAGAAGAAGTTAAGGGGATTTCCGATGCCTTGCAAGAGATAAAATCCGATACACACATACTGAGTACTAAGATAAATTCTTTAGAGCCACGCATTGAGAAACTTGAGGGTGAACTTCTTGATTTAAAAAAGTAATGCTGCCAGTAGTGATGTGCCAATTGAAAACATCTTGGAAGAAATTAATGAAAGACAACGTCGGGCACATAATGTCATTATTCATGGGCTTAAAGAGTGCAAATCAACTGCACCGGCATCTGTGAAAACACATGACAGTGGTCTCATCAAGCAAATTCTGGACTGCTGCGATCTTGGATCATCTTTGAAAGGAGCCCGCTTCTTTAGAATTGGCAAGATTAATAATGATAAACCTAGAGCTATCAAGCTTTGCTTCTCATCCGAGGTTGATGCCTCCACACTCTTCCGAAGTTTCGACTCGAAGAAAGGCTCAAATGAGGATTTCAATGGTGTCTCTCTTGCCCGTGACCGAACTTTGAAAGAGAGACAGTATCTCTCTGAATTGCGAAACACTCTTAAAACCCGTACGGAATCTGGTGAGCAGGACCTGACCATAAAGTACACAAATGGAATCCCTAAGATCGTGCAAAAAAAACTAATACTTTTCAACGGCAATAACCACTTAAATTTATACTTTCAAAATGTAAATGGCCTTCGAACCAAACTGCTGGACTTAAAAAATGCTTTAGCTTGCAACACATATGATGTACTATTACTTTGTGAAACAAACTTATCCTCGGATATATTCAGCTCAGAACTTCAGGCAAACAATAACTATACGATCTATAGGAAGGATAGAAGCATTCTTTCAAGTAGCAAAACGTCTGGTGGGGGTGTTTTAGTTTGCAATCAAGAATAGTATACAGTCGCATGAAATCATTCATGACTCTTTCATTGAGAGCCTCTTCATCTCCTTGCCCACTTACAAAATGGTGCTGAATTGTGTCTACATTCCTCCAGGACAACCTATCACCATATACAAAGCATATTGTGAGTTGGTGGATGAAGTAGTATCTTCTTTACCTCCATCATCTTCCTTGCTGCTGTCTGGTGACTTTAACATCGCCTCCTATGACTGCACTACCTCCGAACGTTCCATCACTGATCGACCCAAGAAGGAACTCCTAGAGAACCTCGCTGAACTCCACTCCTTGGACCAAATAAATCACGTCAGGAACTTTAGACAAGTAACATTGGACTTGGTCTTCTGCAGCCTAAAGTCGGTCCCCGTCCATGCTGCAGATGAGTATCTGGTTCAAGCCGATCCCCATCATCCTCCTCTATCTTTCTCGCTGCCAGTTACTCGAGGTCTCCCTCCTGCTAGATTTTGCACCTGTCCAAATCTTCGTAAGTGTAACCTACGTGCTGCTTCTGAGATGCTCTCAGCAGTAGATCTTTCTTTTGTACGTGATTTGTCTGACGTCCAGGAGGGCTTTGGAAGAATGATCTCATTGCTTGGTGAAATTTGCGTTAAATGCAGTCCCATTAAACGGATCGGCATTTCACCCTTCCCTAAGTGGTTTTCTGTGGAGCTTATCAATCGGGTCATTCAGAAGAAGATAGCCCACAAACGTTACAAGCAAACATTCCTTCCTGCACACTACACAAGGTTTTGTGGGTTGCGTAATATCTGCAGGAATCTTAGTCGCACTTGTTATAGAAACTATCTGAAGCACATAGAGGACTCAATTCCGTACAACCCTAAAAGCTTCTGGAGTTTTGTTCGTTCCTCTGGCGAATCTCCTGTTATTCCATCTATTATTAGTTTTAATGGCCACTCCTCAAATAATCCACAAGAGAGAGCTAATATGTTTTCAGCATTCTTTTCTTCTGTTTTCTCGGAGCCCGTAGTTTCACCACCACCATTTAACTTTAATGCCAACTCCTCCCTGTCGATGATTTCGTTCTCTGTATTAGAGGTCTTGGAAGTCCTCAGGAAAATTGATGTCAGGAAGGGTGCTGGCCCAGATAATGTATCTCCGTCCTTCTTGCAGCACTGCAGTGACACCCTGGCCCAACCTCTGGCTAAACTATTCAACTTGTCCATTTCAAAAGGAATATATCCTGAAATTTTCAAGATGGGGCATATTGTTCCTATTCATAAAGCGGGCTCTCTATCGAAGGTCGAGAACTACCGTCCTATTACAATCCTATCAGCGGTAGGGAAGGTGTTCGAAGTGCTAGTGCTCTCTCGTCTTAAAGCCTTTCTGAAACCCCTAATCTGTCCTAGTCAACATGGCTTCACCACCTCCAGATCTACTGTCACCAACCTAATGATATTCGAAGAGAGTATATTATCTGCACTAGGATCACATAAACAGCTGGACGTTGCCTTTATTGACTTTGCCAAGGCCTTTGACAAGGTTGACCACTCCATCCTCACCAATAAGTTAGAGGGATATGGAATCAATGGCCCGTTGCTCTCCTGGTTCCGCGACTATCTGCTTGGCCGGCACTTAAGGGTAAAATTACCTGATGCGCTCTCCCAGGAATTTCTGCAAACTTCCGGTGTACCTCAAGGATCGATTCTTGGCCCATACCTCTTCATCATTTTCATTAATGACATAACCTCCGTTCTTC
Organism: Homalodisca vitripennis; assembly: GCF_021130785.1. Taxonomy (NCBI): domain Eukaryota; kingdom Metazoa; phylum Arthropoda; class Insecta; order Hemiptera; family Cicadellidae; genus Homalodisca; species Homalodisca vitripennis. Next base: position 9,398 of record NW_025780619.1, on the reverse strand, counting down.
TGGTGGATGCTCTACTCTTTGCTGATGATGTGAAGATTTACACTGTGGTCTCCAGCGATGAGGACTTTGCACGTCTACAGGCAAGTCTTCATAATGTATTCGATTGGTGCGTTTCCAATAACATGAAGTTAAACTCTTCAAAGTGTTTTGTCATGACCTTTGGTCGTTCGCACAACCTGCACCATTTTCAGTACAGTATTGAGCGGGATCAACCCCTGGGAAGAGTGTCCTCGATAAAGGATCTAGGTGTTACATTTTCATCTGACTTCTCATTCAATGAGCATGTTGACGACCTATGTAGAAGAGCTTACAGGATGCTGGGCTTCATCACTAGGTCAACCCGCGGTATGACAAGTCCCCTTGTCTATTCATCATTTGTGCGTCAACTCCTGGAGTATGCTAGCCCAGTCTGGTCTCCCTACCAGCTGGGTCTTATTGAAAAACTGGAAGCTGTGCAGAGGAAGTTCGTGAGAATGGTGGGCGTTCAACAGGGGCTGCTCTACAGGGAAGTCCCTATTGCTGGACTGCAGGCTGATCTTCTTCTCCCTGATCTTCAAGCGAGGCGGTGCGTCGCGGATGTTCTGTTCCTGTCGGGACTGGTTAGTGGACAACTGGATTGTCCGATGCTCCTATCACAAGTGGACTTCCGTATTCCCTTGGCAAGGACTCGATCACGCGACTTGTTCAGTAGACGCCACTGCCAGCGTTCCTACGTCTTCCACGGTCCACTCGCCAGAATGGTCAGGCTCGGAAATGGTTTCTGCGACAGGTTTGACGTCTTCAATGATAGGGCAGCAATTATTAGAGGACGTGTGCTGGCTGCTTTCCAGTATACAGTGGAATAGATGGGGGACTTGTTGAGTGATGTGGGCATGGCATAAATGTTTTTCTTTTTTTAAGAAGTAATTAATTTATTCATAGCGCTATGTAGTTGTTACTTTTGCCATAATTGTAGCTGTTCGTATTTATTTATTTATATGCTTTGTACATTTGTTATTTATTTATTTATTATTATATTTGGCATTTGTTTTGTATGTGTTGTTCACTCGTTACTGTTAAGGATGGTAGTTTGTATTGTGAAATGTTCTATTTATTTGTTATAATGGTAATTAGCTACCTTGCACTATGTGTATTGTTATAAAGTGGTTGTTGACCGTTTGAAAGGAAATAAAATAAAATAAAATAAAATAAAATAAAAATAAAATAAATGTATGTAACATAATCTTCTTATATACAATACGGGATTACAACAAACAAACAGAATAAAATTTTTGTACTAAAATCTATAAACTACCATTCCTATGAACAATACTACCAGTTACTTGCTTTTTTAATAACCACACAACACAAAATAACATGTTTTTACAAATTAAATAAGTACATTTTCATACTAAAATAAAAGATTACATTCTATAAAGATATAATTCTGTGACACTGGCCTTTCTCTGGAAGTATTTGCAAACCCAACAGTTTAAATTTAATGTACTAAATTTATCTATTACTCGGAGATGTGACTAAAGTTATCCATTGAGATTATTCTGTACCTGTGGTTTTCCCAAGTATTTTTTTGCTTCCTCTTCACAAACAGTTGTAACTTTCGCTAACAGCTGATCCACCAATGTTTTTGACTTCAACTCAATCAGGAGAGGTGATGCTGGGTAGTCCTCAGGGAATTGGATGCAGATAACCAGCTGTTTGAATTGAGTTCTTCTGCAGAAAAAAAATCACAAAATGAATAGTTATACTAAATCTCAAATACAGCATAGGTCGTTTAACGAACAGCTATTGAATCTTACACCAACAACCATAAAAGAAGTCCTATCAGTGATATCCTCCCTCAAATCTAAGCTTTCTTGTGGACTGGATAAAGTCCCTTCAAAAGTTGTAAAGCACTGTGCTAAACAGTTAGCACCACCATTGGTAAACATTATAAATAAATCCTTCAAATCTGGTCATTTTCCATCTTCTTTGAAAATTGCCAAAATATATCCGAAGCATAAAAAAGGTCCAGTTACAAAAGTAGAAAATTATTGCCCGATTTCATTGACATCAACCTTTTCAAAAATAGCAGAAAAAATAGCACTTTCACGTATTTCAAAACAGCCTGATATCAAATAACCAGCACGGTTTTCTTAAAGGAAGGTCAACAACCATCAGCTCTCACAAGTCTGATTGAACAAATAACTGATCACCTGGAAGATGGGAAGCTTGTATCGGCCGTTTTGCTGGATTATAGTAAAGCATTCGATTGTCTTGACCATGATCTCATTTTGAGAAAACTACCAACTTTGGGGATAAAAGGTTTATCAAAAGATTGGCTGGGCAGCTATTTAACTGGTCGAAGGCAAATTGTTGAAATTCAACAAATTGCAAACAAGAAAAAATGTGTGTATAGATCTACACAACTTCCAGTAAGTAGAGGAGCATCCCAAGGGTCAGTCCTGGGTCCTTTTCTATATGTACTCTTTACCAATGACTTTTCTAATTACATTAATGACCCCAGGGTTCAACCCATTTTATATGCAGATGACACAACTCTACTTTTTACAAATGACACACCTCTCGGACTACACATGGCCATTTTAACATCAACTGACAATGCAATGCAATACTGTCTTCAAAACGATCTTGCAATAAATCCGTCTAAAACCACTCAGATCAATTTCAGCAGAAGACATGAGCAAATCCCGGAAACTCCCAATATTATAGTTGACAATACAACAAAGCTACTGGGTGTAACTATAGATAGTGCTCTTTCATGGAATGACCACATACACAACCTCACCAAAAAACTTTCATCAGGCATCTACGTGGTAAGAGGAATAAAGTGGATTGCAAGCACAGATGCAGCCAAAGCAGCTTATTATGCTCTTGTCGAATCCCATATCAGATATGGAATACTATCTTGGGGAGGAACATCTGAGTGCAACATGAATAAAGGTTTAGTCCTTCAGAAAAAAGCAGTCAGAGCACTTGCAAACCTGAATCATACAGACAGCTGCAGAGATGCCTTCAAGTCACTGAAGCTCTTAACCGTAACAGCACTTTATCTTCTTGCAGCAGTCATTTACACCGACCAGATGGACTTTCCCAGGAATGAAGACATTCATTCATACAATACACGAGGAGCATTAAACTACCCTCTTCCTACCCATCGGACAACACATTTTAGTAAAAAACCATACTACCTGGGCCGTAAAGTTCTAAACTCACTTCCACAAAACCTCAAAAACCTCAGAGGAAATGAACTGAAGAGACGTCTCCAGGACTGGGTAGTGGAACGACCTGTCTACACTATCAATAAATTCTACAATATTGTAAAGCAAGAGACATAAAATATCATTTCATTTCTGTTGATGCCATTGTATTTCTTGAAGAAACTACAAATAAAGATTCTTGTCTATTGTCTATTGTTAACTTCTTTCATGAACTTGCTAAAGCACTGTGTGACATATTACACAATCACATTCAACGCTCAATATATATATCTAACTTACCAATTGGTTTGTATTGAATGTGAATTGAAAAATTTACTGCTATATTGAACTGATGAAATCACATTACAATATACATAGGGACAGATGCGTGACGCGCATATGCATGTTGCCTCTTTTTGTTGGTCTAATTTGTAGCACAACGTTCTTCTTATTAAGACATTTAAAATGGTACGCACATCAACTTATGCTTACTTTTACGATTGTCAACCGACACATTACGGGCCATCCCTGAGATGGTGAAGAGCTCCTGATAGCATCAAAAAGTTCAATTTTAAGCCCTGTCACTGTAAAACATTTTGTTTGTAAGTTTTCGAGTACAAAAGAAATTAAGACAGTTTCAAGACTTTTCACTATATATGTGTGTACTTATATAGCCTATGTGATAATATTCATATTTTGCTTTCTATAATGCATTTAAAAACGCTTTAAAACATAATTTGGTGAAGTTTTAAAACCATATCTCCAATATAACTCAAGCTATACGATTTGTAAAACCAACCAAGAACACGAATTCCACTGCTCAACAACACCATTCAAAATGATCATGCAAATGGGTTAAAACGATCCAGAAAGGAGTTGAATGAAGAAACTAATATAAAAAACATTTGAAACATGGTTAGAAAATAAGTAGTTTGGTGCGTAATGGCATTTACAATCCACAAAACATGACAATATGAACAAATCTCAGTATCTTGTACACTTACTATACATGGTGAAAAATACTTAGTAAAACAATGTGGTTAAAGTGTTTAGTTAAAGCCTGTTTAAATTTAACAGAACAAAGTGAGTTATTCCAAATGGAAGTAAATATACTTTAAAATAGCTCATTATCACTTTTAAGAGTTTAAAATACTATTCTTGATGTTTTACCATGAAAAATATATTCACCGTAATTATACAGTAAGATGAAACGATAGTTTCCTTCAATTTCTGTTAAAAAAAAACTAAAAAACTTAGATATTACTGGTCAACAAGATTTGCACATGATGTCAAATTTACTGTTTACAGAATACAAAGTGGGATTTAATTTTTTTATACTTACTTTATTTCGACACGAACCATAGATCGAACACAAGAAATGAGTCTACTGCCAGCAATGAGATGTTCACAGAGTTTACGGACTTCTTCAAGTTCATCTTCAATCAAGCCCATCGACTACCTTAAACAAAAAAATAGGATTTTTTTCACTATATTTTGTAATTGTTGGAAATTGTTGATGGTGCATATTATTCACTAATGAAAAATTTGAAGTTCCTAGATCAACTCAAGGAATAAAACAAAATTTAGAAACTGAGTATCTTATATTACATTCATTAATATTGTTTAGCCCAATCTCTAAAACGATAACAATTGGACAAAATGTAACGAGATGAAATCTTTAGTAACTTATCACGTGTAATGCTTACAATCTTAAAATGTGTTTAAGTTGGTACAGATGACTTAAGTTAACTATTAAATAAATAATCAGCATCGGTTGATTATATCGATCGGTGTAATTATGCAACAATTTACAAAATCGTTAGTAAACATCAATATAAAAAACCGGACCCGCTTTTCATACATACTCTACCCTTAGTTTCTTCTATAAACTGAAGAATGGTGGCTCCTGCAGGCAGGACTGTTTTGTAGTTTTTCAAATGGTTGCAGTATAATAAGCGGCCACCATTTCAATCAAATCATAATTATTGATTATAAATTAATATTAATACTATTGAATTCAATATTTGACCCCAAGAAATTCTTAATTACTCATTGCCAGCTGTTTGTATTTCACTTACCTACTGAGTAAACTAGTGACGTTCTTGCCAGTTGTTGTTATTTCATTTATGTAGTATGAGGCAAGAACAATGGCGATGAACATGCAGATATTGGCCTAAAATGTATTTTAAAATCCTGAGCAATGTTTTAATAGTTGCAAGATAAAGAGTAATGGAAATAAACATTAATGAAGAAATTTTCAAAAGGGAGAGAGGAGGTGGTTACATTCCCTTTGGGAATTTGGCCAAAAAATAAATGAAATGCTGATTCACTTATCCCATTAATTGTGAAACATAAAACCAGGATCAACGATCGTTACGGATTTATGGAAAGCCTGTTTTGGCCTAAAACAAAAGGTTATGACCATTTTACTGTAAACCACGGTACAATCTTTGTCGATCCACTAACTTCTGCAAAACACTCAAACAATAGAATGTAATTTGAGAGGTACAAAGAAATCCATAATATTGGTCTAAGGAGTGACTGCACTGCCAATCTTGCAGAATATATGTATTGACGAGAAATAATGATTATTGATGGTGATCCATTCGAGCATTTGTTGAATGCTATTACACACGTTTATCCTGTAAAGTAATCGTAAGTACTACATTGCTCAGAAGCCAATTAAATAAAGTTTAGTTAGTCTATATAATTTGAAATAAATGCATTTCTTTTACATATAAAAGTATAGCTCTATAATAGAACTTTAAAAGCCTAAAACTTAATTAATTCACTTTGATACTATAATTCAAAATTAAATTGTGTTTGGAAGGAAATTCAAAGTAGGCCTATTGGTTATTCACTAATGGTGGCAAGAACACTAACGATGTAACGTGTGTTCTTTATTTCACAAGGAGCCAGGCACGTTTATCCTTGAAATTAGTTAAAGGGTAAGTAAGCCTAAATGTTATTATTGTTTGTAACACTTTATAAATATTATAAGGGATACTTACGAACAGCATAGTTTTTAAATTTATCGTTAATACATTAATTTTCAAGATTAAAACACCAGCAGAACTATTTGGTCGTTTTCTGTAATATATATATATATATATATATTATATATATATATATATATATATATATATATATTTAGGGATCGGCAGGAAAAATTCAATTACACATGCAGGTGGCCAGCCTGTAGTGTGGGACTCCCCTAAAAACGGGTTTACCCATTAAAAAACCTCCTCAACTCTTTAGGATTCTAACCTGGGATTGTATTTTATCACATTACTTCAGGCTAGGCCTAAATTTGGTTTAAGCCTGTGGGGCTCGCTCCTTATCCAGCCGTTCGGTCAAGGGATCTGGGCCATTAGATGGTCATAAATATTGATGCGCTCGGTCAAGGGATCAGGGCCATTAGATGGTCATAAATATCGATGATTCAATTGCGTTAGTGGTCGCTAATTATACTTCAGCCTTTCAAATAGACATAATTTCAAAACTCTGTTAGATGAAAACTACAATTCCAACACAAAACAAAAACCCTCATTGACCATAGTTGCATCATTAATGGATCTTTTCAGTGGTACTACAACTCTGAAGTTTATTTATAAAAAATAGTAATCCCTATAACATTTTTCTAAGGTTCCAACTAGGCTATATCGATGCAAATGGTCAACTGCATAAATTTTGACTTTTTAAATTATTTTACATTTTTTGTTACTATCAAATAAAGAACAGCAGTTGTTTTATGAGCGAAAATGAAAGTTCAGACTCATCTTTTCATGGATGCATGAGTTAAAGTAAAATAGTACAGTAAGTTTTTGTCAGAAATCCAATGTCTGGCACCTACAAAACAAGGAAAAACAATAGGAATCTAATGGTTGCCACTTTTAAGGTTAAGGATTTTCTATTTTTAAAACCAACAAAAAGGCTAATGTGAAGTGGCTTAAGTACATATTTATTGTTACTTTGGCAGATGGGCATATGCATGTAGGCTACTTTTATCTACTTAAGAAAAGTGGTAAAAAAAACAATGAAATTTAGATAAAATTGTTTCTGAGATCTTTTTATTACCATGGCTTTTTTATTATGATACCTATTTCCATGTCCAGACCTCCATTTCTACAGTTTCTAAATCAAATTTTTAGTTATATTCTATATTATTCTTTCTTATAAAATACTTGACAATAAATAAATGTCAAACAAGGTTCTCAAAAATATTTGACCAATAGGTTTCTACAACGATCTAACTTAACTACTCAGTGTTTAACGGCGAGCGTGATATTAATTATGTCTTCTTTCCTTACTTACCTAGCAAAAGAAACCAAATCTAATCTGGAAAGACATAAACACTTCAACACAGACACTGAACGACTGAATAGTCCCGAGCTAGTTGTAAACTTTTTTAGTGAGTATTGAATAATAAAATCTATTGTAGTGATTTGACGGTTGATGGAACTTATCAAACTCAAACACTGGCCACTCCACTCACTCAATCTGTATCTTATTCTTACTGAATTGAAGAGTAGCAAGCGAGTGGCAACACTGACTGAAGTACTCACTAGTGGTGGGAAATAACTGAATGAAAATAACTGGTTAGTTCGGTTATTTTATTTTAACCGATTAGTCGGTTATTTTTTTCTGCATCCAGTTAAATTAGTCTATAGACTAATTTTTCTACCGACTAATTTTTCTATAAGTTAACTGATTGTGCAGACTTAGGCTAGTTGCACACACACCGATTTTTGGACGACCGATTTTTTACCGGCCGTCCAAATTCCAATGTGAACCGGCGCCGATCAGCTGTCGGCGTGTGTGCCAGGTTCCGTTCCCTCATTCAGTTCACTATTGGAAATTGGACGGCCGGTAAAAAATCGGTCGTCCAAAATCGGTGTGTGTGCAACTAGCCTTAGTCTGTACTTGAATTAGTCGGTGATTCTGATCGGTTATTTTAAATTAGTCTTTAGATAAGTTTTTCTACCGACTAATTTTTCTATAAGTTAACTGGTTGTGAAGACTTAGTCTATATTTGATTTAGTCGTTGATTCTGATCGGTTATTTTAATTTAGTCTTTAGATTAGTTTTTCTACCGACTAATTTTTCTATAAGTTAACTGGTTGTGAAGACTTAGTCTATATTTGAATTAATCGTTGATTCTGATCGGTTATTTTAAATTAGTCTTTAGATTAGTTTTTCTACCGACTAATTTTTCTATAAGTTAACTGGTTGTGAAGACTTAGTCTATATTTGAATTAATCGTTAATTCTGATCGGTTATTTTAAATTAGTCTTTAGATTAGTTTTTCTACCGACTAATTTTTCTATAAGTTAACTGGTTGTGAAGACTTAGTCTGTACTTGAATTAGTTGTTGATTCTGATCGGTTATTTTAAATTAGTCTTTAGATTAGTTTTTCTACCGACTAATTTTTCTATAAGTTAACTGGTTGTGAAGACTTAGTCTATATTTGAATTAATAGTTGATTCTGATCAGTTCTTTTAAATTAGTCTTTAGATTAGTTTTTCTACCGAATAATTTTCTGTAAGTTAACTGGTTGTGCAGACAGTCTATACTTGAATTCCTCGTTTATTATAATAAGTTATTTTTATTACTGAAATATCGTTCTTTAGCGATTAACTTTCGGTTATAACTTTGGTGATTCGTAATTAAAATAAATTATAATTTTGCAATTTTAACGGTAATTATCTTGTAGTGTTATAGATGATATATGATAATATAACTTTTTTAAATGTTATGGCTATAACGTATGCACAGAAATAATTAATAATACAATTACAGAATTTCGTTTTCAATTACGGTTTCTGCCAGTGCGGGTTTGCTTGGCATTTTTTGATTGTATATTCAGGTCCGAACTCAGACCGGGTTTTCGTACAATTTCTTCCAGAGCCAGTCACACGTCTATATGAAGGGACTGTGTCTGGTGGGGGGACACGACGGGGCCTCGCCTGGAATATCTTTACCAGGGCTCGCCAAAGCTAAGTACGGCCGTGAGTTAAATTGGCCGCCGCACCGCCCCGCGTACCTGTCTCAACAGGAATGGGTTCATTCCCCCACCACCACCCATCCCTTTGTCTCTCCATGCCTATCAAAGAATATAAATAATCAGTTCAGTTCGCACTTACTTATCTCCAATAGAAGATCTTCTTTTATCAAACTTTGATGTTTGATTTTTTATAAGA
>NW_025780618.1:0-48677 GCF_021130785.1 Homalodisca vitripennis | reverse complement strand
TGTATGTTTGTCCTTTATGGAATCGTGTGAACTATTGGGACCGATCATGATGAAAATTTGTACGTATATGTATTTTTCCACGGAGAAAGGTTTATAAGCTATGCCCATCCCTTTCCCGATTCAGGATTCCGCCCCACTGGTTACAGAAATACCCATAAGAATATGCATTTGCAGCAAAACATATGTTTAACGTCTTTTCAAATTTTTTAATCAGCTGTTTCTTTGTAAACATTAATATATTACACTTATAGTTTTAAAGCATATAGTAAGCTTAAGGGAAACGACAAATTTTGTTTTAAACTGTTTTTTGCAATCACTGTTAAACATAGACTTTACTATCCAGATAAATACAATTCAAATTTGAACGTAAAAATTCACCTTTAACTGCAATATTTATTTAATATAAACCATGCTCATGCTTGATCAGAAGAGTAATGCAGATATCATAATTTACTATCTTACGTTGGGTACAAATATAAAGAATGTTATAAATCAAAACTTAGTTGTTTTTTTTGACAGAAGTATGGTTCTCAAAACTCCGTGTGTACATATTCTCTCGATCGAGACAACAAAGCAAGCTCAATCGTGGCATCGGAGATATAACTAATTTAATCTAAAATTTATTATAGTAAAAAAAAAAAATTACTAAGTAATATAAGGACTTCGGTTCTTAAGATTTGCGTGCGAAGCCGTGGGTAACAGCTAGATAGAGACAGGAATATGGTACATACCTTCATAATACGGCCCAAGAGGCTCACGATGGAAACGACTATCAATTATCTCAGCAATGTTTTAGAATGTGATTAGAAAAAGAATAAGTGAATATAGTGTACTGTTTTCAACGGGAAATTGCGTGCGAAGCCGCGGGCGGCAAACTTTTGCAAAAAATTATTGAAAATGCGCAGCAAAGCGCGCCGGGCCCGCTAGTTATAAATAAATACATCTTCGTAATTAAGTTATATTTATGTGAAAATGTTGCGTATGCGATTAGAAATCCAGGCTAAAATGACTTTCCAGAAAACAACTTTCCTTAAAGTTATCAGTGTAATATTGTATTAGCTTCCCAAGTTACAGAACCCTTTACTAATTACAATGGAATGTTCTTAGCTCACTTTCAACGAATTGACGGAGAAGCTAGTAATTTAACGTCAAATTGTACAACCGGTATTACTGCCTTATGTGTTTACAATAAATTTTATACCTCTTATATACGTATGTGATGCATGAACTAATAAATATACTACGTATTTATTTTAATAATAAAGTGTGCAGTAAAAAGACACAAGATATATAGATTTGGAAATTGAATTTATTTTTAAATTTTATAGGTTTTTTATAAATAAATGTAAGGTATCTCGTAATTATAAAGCATTCTATTTTGAACTTTTAGTAATACGTTCATCCGGTATAATTATCTTTTTTGTATATTAGCACTTTGTTAAGACAGAGTTTACTGTACTAATTGTCAGATTAAAAGCCCTTTTAAGGATTAAAGTGAGTTACAATACAAAAAAAGTTTTTATAAGTAATGTAACAGAAGTGGTCCAATCAACAGCTAGTTCTATTAATTGCTGCAAGGTGTGTGTAGAACTCCGTAATTACTACAAATCCCAAACCCTGAGTGCATGTCAGACTAGGGTCCGGTGAGAACGTTTAATGACCAAGGTTGGACATAGACATAAATTAATAAACTATTGTATTTTATAAAGAATTATTCACAGGTTTAAAGTTTCGTAGGTTACACTTTGAGAAAATATACAAATTTGAAAGTTTAACAATATCGACAGCAAATACATGGCTGAAAATGGCTAATTTAGTCTCTTCATATCGTTGGATGACGGTGATATAATTATCACTTATGTGTATTAAAGTTACAGGATTTAAATGGTTTTAATTAAAAAACTATTTTGATATATATATATATATATATATATATAATATATAATTTTTGATAAAAATAATGCTTGATATATTTACTTCGTTGCAAATTTTTAATACGACCCCCGAACCAAACCTTCTTTTTGCTGAAGATCAATGGAAGAAAGATTTCATCACTTTTACAAAACTCAAGGCTGTTTACTTGTACTCGTAAATGTTTGTATACTATACTAGAAAATAAGTACATATAAATCTATAATTGTAAATGAACGTCACTTGCACAGGTTGACTTATAGACTCTTATGAAAGAAACAGGTGATATCTTTCCCCTACAGTAGTACATATCGAAATTTCTTATATCCATGGAAACAACGGTAGAAAGTTTCAGTGTATTTAAATTTTTTGAACTGTTCAGTAGTATATTCAAAATTAAATCTAATTGCAGCACCTCGGAGAACCACCGAACAAGGAACACGATGTGAGGCTCAGAGAGAGGAACCAGGACCTACAGTGAAGTTATTTTTATTTTTCATAGGTCAAAGTTACTGCTCTCACTATCTCTTGTTATTAACAGTACGTAATTTATCATATTTTTCCCGGTAGTTTTATCACAGCATAAATACTATACTAGTTCATTTATTATGGTTTAAAGTAAGTAATAACCTATAAAAATATATTATAAAAATATTAACTGGATTAAAATTAAACAGAAATTTTAAGTTTGCTAATATTTTCATCACTTATATATTGAATTGATATGATTACTATACAAAATAAATCCCTCTGGTATGTTCTCTGTAAAAGCTAAGGTACGTGTTCAGTTAAATCTGCGCTGTGTGCTATTTTTAATTCTCCATGTATCTAAAGCGTGCATGCAGAATCGCCTTAATATTTTCCAAAATATTAACAGTGAGTTCAAAGAAGTGTATAATAACAGATTAATACTAAGAAAGCACAACTCAATTATGAATAAATTGTTTTATGTAATAGGCTTTATAATTTTGAACAGTTTACAAAGAAAATTTAACCCATTTCTTTACTCTCCTATGGTACACGAAAAACAGTTAATCGTAGTATTACAGTAAGAATTCCGTACTGGACTCCACTGATTTTTTCAAATACTTAACATGTTTCGCATTAACTTAATATTATTTTAAGTTCATTTCCTTAACTACATTATATAGCAATATTACTGTAATATAGCGATATTAAATACAGCTTATTATTACAAAAGATGTGCTTGCATATCTAGTGGGCATATGCTGAAGAATTACTAGAATGTGCCTAAAATATGCTTTCTAACAACTAATTAATTCTGAGTAATTCTGTCTCAACTTATCAACGTAAGGACCCAAGTTCGAGTTTTAGTTCACAGACTCTAATTTTGCATAATTACAGTATTCATATCCTAGTTTTAACTGAATTCATAAAAATCTTCATTAGTATTTTAATTTAAATGAAGGTATCAATAAAATCTAGAATTCGCTGCAGTATTTTACTTTTGTTATCCATTCAAAATTTTTCTAGTTCAGGATTTGTAACCTTTCAGTTTAAGGGTATTTACTTGGTTTATTAGATACAAAACTCACAAATGGCGCAACCTATATTAATGAATTCTTTATTTTTTTAAAGCTGAAGGTTAGTAAAACGTTTCGGTGAAATTAACTATTGCTTCATACAAAACGAAAATGATTGTTTAAATGTGTATTTTACGACATCTCTCTCGTATTAAAGGTATTTTTATTTGAAAAAGATCTGTAAGTAACTACAGTATAAATCACGTACATTTAGAGAATTTAATAATAAATTGTGTTGCTAGGATCTTATTTTTCCAAGAAACTGGTGTTTAGTTTCTATAAAAATGTGTACTGAATCATTTTCTTGGAAGAATAAAAAAATCATCTTATATATTTATTCACTGCATTCTCAAAACTATCAGGTATCTTTACTGCAGTAATCTATGTAAACATTTACCTAAATCTGAAAATGTAGATTATGCCATACAAATTCTGCTCTTGATGTTTTATTTTTTAATCCAATACTCCAAATCACTACATGATTTAAATTAGTTCTACTTAATGGATACTATAAAAATGTGAATTTTGATTATATAAGAATTTAATTTTACAAGCGAAAATAAAGTTTCTATAAGTACTCCTATAAAAATATTAACTTTCTGTTATACAGTAAAAAGTACTTCTTGATTCATGCTGTAAATATCTTTGCCTCATTTAGCATTTTTATTTGTTATTGTTTTTATAATTTAGAGAACATCATGAGTAACTACACTCTTACAGTTACTAAAAACTATTTAAAGAGTAACTTCACCTACCTACGAAGCTTCAAAGAAGTTGTATAGCATGAATTTACATAAACGTGTGATACAAGCTTATTTCAGATTAGATTATCTACCATCATATGCCAATATTTAAGATTTCGTAGTAATTTTGTATTTGTTTAAGCCTTTTTAAGTAAATGGGTTGAGCATGCTAGTTTTAAGAAATCCTGTAATTAATTAATTACAATTTAGATTTAATTTAATTTAATTTACAGGATTATTTAATCCTATAATTTAAAGTAATTGATTGTTTTAAATTAACTACTCAAATAGTATTTTTGCTTCTCCTAAGGAACTATATGATAGCAGTTTAAATGTGCAGTGGACAGTGAAACAGTTTCTATTTAGTTGTAACGCGTTTTGGAATTAACAGGATTTACACAATGAGGAATATTATCTTGATAAAAAAATAACTTTCGTATACTTTGTGAGCTAACAAAGAACTTGAGATTTATATTTTTAAATCCTGCCAGTACTGAAAGTGTTACAGAAAAAATCAGTTTTAAAATCATTTCCAACACATGGGCCAAGCTATATAATATCCGTTCATACATATCTGATAAAAAGTGTAAAGATTACTTGAAGAATTATTTTCGTATATTTTGTGAGCTAAAAATGAACTTGAAATGTATACTTAAAACCTTTCAGTACTTTAAGTGTACAAAAAGAATCAGTTTACAATCATTTCCAACACATCTCCAAGCTATAGCTTGGATATATCCAAGTCCAAGTCGCTGTGACTGTTGTGGGGGGGGGTGGATCCCCCACATCTTTCAAGGCCTCTGCGGTTAGGCTTTTGCCTTGTGTCTCGAGGGTCATAGCCCTAGTAGCTTTCGCTACCTGTCAGTGGGGTGAAGTGTCGTGGTGCAGTCGAAGTTGTAGTCGATGTCATCAGTCATCCATAGGAAGACGCAGTTGGGGGACCTCCTGGGCGAAGCTCACGGATGTGATCCCATGGTGAGGATTCTGCAGCTTCCTCAAGGCTCGATGTCAGGCCTTCTACGAAGCTCCTGATGGTAGGGACGTTGGAAGAAGCCCTGACTACGGTGTTCCTCACGAAACTAGGGCGACCCAGTGGCCCGCCGGAGACACACGCACTGGACAGCGAGCAACTACCTCCTTGCGGTCTTGCAGGTGAGGTGGTACCATGCTGGGGCCGCATATGTGAGCACTGGTCGTATCAGAGCCGTGTAGAGCAGGACCTTCGTCCTGGTCGGTAACTTCGTGGAGTTGAGCAGAGGGCCGATTATTATATCCGTTCATACATATTTGATAAAATGTGTAAAAATTACTTGGAGAATTATTTACTTAAATATGTCTTAGCCACATCACTCAAGCATTTTATCCTCAAGCATTTTATAGTGGTACAATATTGAAAATAATTTGAAATTAGTGAATGCTAGTTGAATTATGAATAAAGTTTATAACATAATTACATTTAATTATTTACACTCAATAAAATAATAACGAAATTATACCTAATTGAGCATAAATATGGTCTGTAATTGGTAATTTAACGATTCGTCAATGAAATTATCACCAGAGCTCTGAAGTTGACCTTTACAGACATTCCAAATGAAATTAAATTTGGCCTTTCGTTTATATCGTAGTACAAATAGTTTTATTTCATAATTTTGTGGCACAATTTTTAGTTATAAAACATTCAGTTTCGGAAATTATTGTTATTTTAGTTATTATAAAATTGTTTAGCTTTCAAAAGTGCTTTTTTAAAATAAATTTTAGATTTAACTGAGAGTACTTTAGTCCCTATTAGTTAAGAATAAAACAGAAAAAAATTATTTTAACTAATAAATATTAATCGTAACTGTGCTCCTCTTTTAGTTGTTAATTTTGTTAATAATCCCGTAATGTCATATTACTATGTACAATGCCGCTAAATTACTTAACAAACAGCATATATTACGAAGTCCCTCGTAGATAGGTTGACGCTTAAACTTCTAGACGAAACTTTAAGAACCTCTTTGGGCATAACCTGGTGCAGGAACAAAATTAAATCGATACTTAATTACTTTTAGATAATTCTACATCTTTGTGTTTAGTATCCATTCAACTCGTAGCATGTAGGAGAAACATCAGCTAGAATAAGATGCGATGTCAGTTCCAGGACCAGGTCTTGCAAGGATGAGTTACTTTTATAATTTAGAGATCTAAGTTGTTCTTCATAGTATCTCTCATTACCCAAAGCTATTTACATCCTAGTTTAAGCAACTATTAATTACAGCAAAAAACACAGGAACAGTTCAAATGTAATGATAATTGAAGTAAATAATATTTTATTCATTTTGCATATGCTTTAATTTCGTGGTTTTCGCTTTTCTTAGAAATTATTTATTCAATGAAATATTTGGTAACTTTTGTGTAAATACAGAAAGAACCTTGTCTTGGGCTGTCTTTAATTCTGTCTGTACCCAAAGTGTGCAGAAAAAATCAATTCACAACTTAGCAATCCCATGTACCAATCTCACTTACACTTTGTATTCGCTCATATATATATATGCTAAATATTTTAAAACTTATAAGGAGAAATATTTCCTAAATTATTTATAATTGAAAATTTTCTGGCAATTATTCAGTTGGATAAATATTTATCTTGAGTAGAAAACAGTTTATGCTAAGTTTTTTATGTATAAAACCACTAACTGAATTATGTTTATTTATTATATTTAATAATTTGTTTCAACTATAATAATCTTTTTTGTGATAAATATGGTCTGTGATGTTCAAGTGATTCAATTACTTACTGACTTTAACACCAGATGTATTTTTCACACTATAAGAATTAAGATATATTCAATTAAAGTAATGAACTAATATAAATACCGTATTACATTTCAATGTCGCTTTCAAAATTATACTTTCTACAAACTAGAATGAGACGTTGTGATGAACAACGCCTCAACTAAAAATGAGAGAGCAATCTGCAGAATTAAACCATTACCGAAGTAATTTTAGTCAACATCTTGGTTACAATAAAATTTAAATAACTGTAGTAGTTAATCTCCAGAAATCGCCAGAGAATTAATATTTATTTTTTTGTAGGTTCACTAAGTCAACATTTAAGGTCGATAGTTTTTACGAAATTTTAGGTGTACGAGTAATTGAATTTAAAAACTTGTACATGTGACGAGTAAAGGAGGTATTTAGATTTGAAAAAAATTAAATGAACAACTTTTTTGCAAATTAAAGGTTATGAACGGTTTCGAGTACTGTATTTTTCTATTTCGGGGATACGCATCCTTAGGAATACGTTATGTAAAATATAAATTGCATTGAGCATGTATTTATCGAAAGAGACTGTTCTCATATAACTATTTAAAACAAGAACACTCCTCAGTTTAGATATGCTCAGAGACCCTCCAGTAATTAAACCTGTATTATTTCACAATGACTTTAATTACAAGAAGGTAGGAGTATGCCACAACACCTATTACAAAAGCTTCACTGAAATTGCATGCACAATTTAAAGTATACGGCTCATTTTATTATTGAGATGTCTGGAAGACTTTCTTATCCTCCAGCAGACAAAAAAAAACTTTTTCAGCCTACTGAGTAAAAGGATTTGGTAACGCTCAGACGAATTCTCTTGATGTAAATGGACCACTATAGAACTCGTTCTTCTCTCCGAAAAAACTATTTATAAAAGGTTTTATTCATAATTCTACAGATCATCCTTTTCGAGATAAAAACTAGATACATATAACCGTTTCCATTGAGTTAAGTTTTACAGCTGGGTTTTAATAATAACAGTTACGGTCAGTTATTAGGGTTACGAGTAACTACTACTTAAAATTGCGCTAAAATATAGTCTTGTATCATTGTATAAAAACACTTTTTCCTATTATTCTCCCATTTTTCTTTATAAATACGCTGAATGTATTGATATTTCAAATATCAAGATCTCGTATCATTGTATTTAGCAAATTTACTAAATTATTTATTCTACTTCGTTCTCATTACAATTACAGTTCCACATAAGACTAATGTGAAACATTTACAAATGCTTAGCCATAACCAATGTAGCGACATGAACTATCATCGGTATGTTGCCTATAATACAATTTTGCATATATTCCTTCAAAATGTTAAGCTAAAAGTCATAACCTATGCAAGATATGATGCGGATGGGCTGAGAGATGGACAGAGACAATGGGATAGAAAGATAGACAAATAGAGAGACATTACATTTTTCAGCATCACGAATGATACGATTCGCGCTAATCCTGTAATCGAAAAAGAAATCGAATAAACTACTGGAATGTAATGAATTCATACGTTTTCTTGTTAAAATGTACTGATGTACAAGAAATCATAAATAGAAAAAATATAAATTAGTAAGTTAATTCCGATAACGTACAAAATTCTAGCCTTCTAACTAGGCGTATCCACAATAGTGCTACCGGCGAATCAAATTCTTCTTAGAGAGACAGGCGGCTTCTAGCCGGACAAGACTGAGTAATAACACGTCTGTGATGCCTTTAGATGTCCTCGGCCGCACGCGCGCTACACTGAAGGAATAAGCGTGTCTTCCCTGGCTGAAAGGCCCGGGTTACCTGTTGAAACTCCTTCGTGCTAGGGATTAGGGCCTGCAATAGTTCCCCGTGAACGAAGAATTCTCAGTAAGCGCGAGTCATGAGCTCGCGTTGATTACGTCCCTGCTATTTATACACACTACCTGTCGTTACTACCGATTGAATGATTTAGTGAGGTCTTCGGACTGGTGCGCGGCCATGCCTCGTCCGGAGAGATGACTAAACTTGACCATTTAGAGGAAGTAAAAATCGTAACAAGAAGTTACTACTTAATTTTTATATTCTTTTATTCGATAATTTATTATTCTTATTTCTTATTAAAATTAGTATGTCCTGCATAATAGTTGGCTACCTTCTTTACAGTACCATAACTTTTAAGCACTAATATTTTTTTTTAAGTTAAACTAATACTGACAGGTATGCAGGTGTGTTTGCGATCTTCTTGATGGTAAATTAACTTTCAAATATTTTCCTTTTACACCATGATTTAAAGGAGGACACCGATTGTTCCAAATAATAGTCACGTATGTAAGATAAATCAAATAAAAATTTTAACTATAGGTGCAGTAAAAATTACTTCTAAATTATGACAGAAAAGGTCAAGTCTTAAAATTCAAACATCTTAGGAGTAGGTTATATTACTTATGGAAAAATTATATGATCAAAGTAAACGTCTCTATTATGCTTAGAAATTGTTTTTATTTACGCGGACTAGATAATAATAAACAAGAGTCATTTGAAAAAATATTCATCTGAAACTTTGTAGTATTTTTTATAATGAAATACTTTAAAGTTAGTCGGAATAGGTATAAAAATGTAAGACAAAAACTTAGGTCTCACTGTCAAGATGCTATCTGGTGAGGTTGAAGGCCGCAGACGCTAAGGACGTAGACGATTTACATATATCGGGCGTAGGCTATGTGATTCTCTTACCACAGGTTTCAGCCACTACGAAGTCCAGGGAGAGGCCCCGAGTGACAAGCTGTACACCTCAGCCACGCTCAGGCCGCAGTTACTCGGAGTGATCAGCCCGCCTTTGATAGTCCTCCAGATAGCAAGAAGCAGCCGGTTACTCAGCACAACCCACCACCAACAACAGTATGACGTACAGGGAGTAAATCCAGGTTATTTGTGTTGTGAAAGAGAGATATGTCGTCTGCGAAACTATAACCACACTAAAAGTATCCACGGAACGATTTGCTTTAATATACAGTAATTTAAAATGAACTAAGTTTGGTACACAATATATATATATATATATATATATATATATATATATATATATATATATATATATATATATATATATATATATATTATACGGAACGTATGACCTAAAATAAGATACAATTATAAACATAGGAGAGTTGAAATCTTTTCTAACTAGACTTTTCTACGATTCTCGCATTCTGTACAATGTAACGTAATGGTTTTTCCGTAATCGTGGTCAAAACTATAAAATAGGTACAACATTGAAAAACATACGCGACTTTAAATTGTTCTAATGGTTTATATCTTAAATCTTATAATACTGTCAGACACATAAGCATCTGTATAATTTCGTTATATGATTTTGGATCGAAGTCCCTGAAAATCACATAAGTAGGTCTAATTGACCTAACTATGGATGGAAGTGTATAGAGTGATCCCCTAGAGCACAATCAAGGGAATTCATGCTGTGTGGGTTTAGTTTTTTATTAATATATTAATTAATCTTAAAGTGATTGAATATAATCGTTAAGTTTAATATTCGTTTGTTTTTACGTTTCTTGACATTGCAGAAATTGTATTCACCTATTGGTATAAATTGTATTATTTAAGGTGTCTAACTAACTTGTTAGACTTCTAACTAATTTAAGTGAACTAACTTTTTATGGTGATCTGTACATTACAAGAAAATAAATTGGATTTTACTCGTAAATTTGTAGGAAATATTTACATACACTATCAATTATTAAAAATTTTGAACAAAAAACCATTACTATTTTTATACAAAACGGCCGTATTAAAGAAAGGCCCTATACCCGCCATTTTAAATTTGTGAACTTTAGGTACACTTTTCTCAGGAACTATAAGAGATATTGAGTTGGAATTTTATATCTGTATACCCCTATGTATTGTAAAGCTACACTACTAGAATTATTTCAATATCTTTTTTAATTGTAGAAAAAAAATTTTTTTAATTTGCTATTTTTTACTAACTTTTTTTTACATAAAATTTTTATTTTCTCAGCAACTACAAATTTAAATGTTATAATTCTAGTGCTGTTACTTGGTATTATGTAGGTGTACGTGCACAAAAAATTTCAACTCTGTATCTTTTATAGTTCCTGAGAAAAATGTACCTTTGTACAAAAAACATCAAATTTCGGTTAACGAGCGTTAAAGAAAATCTACTCCCAGTTCTGCTTAGAAGAGTCCTTCACCATAATCTGGATCATCAGCATCCATTTCCTTGTCTTCTTGCAGCTTCCTCTTAGCTCTCCTGGCCTGTCTAGCTGCTTTTGACATTTCTTCTGTTGCCTTTTCTGCTTTCTTCAATCTTATTCTGTCCATGGTGCGAAGTGCGTCGACCGACTTTTTTGACATTTTTAGTCCTAATTAATTAAACACCCTCAACTTACTGGAATAACCATCATTGAAGGTTAAAACTGCATCATTGGCAACAAGCTTCAAAGTATCTAACCTAACAAATGTGTTTTTTGGAATTTTTGACCAAACTATGTTATTAAAACTTTCATTCTGGTTTTGTGTTTGGCCATGAAGGCACTTTTTTAAAAGGTCAGGATTTGACAAGTCAGTAAATATTTTTTTCAAGGCAAGTAAGATAGCTTCAGGAATGCTGTGATTATGGCTATAAGACTGCTTCAGTTCTTTTGATTTATTACAGGCACACCAAGAATCAGCTCCCTTTGGGCATAGGCCATGTTGGGGAGTTTTTGTCGGTCGACAGCTTATGGAAATAGATGGCCCATATATTCCTTTCTCATGCCTTGTACTCCGGTGTTATCCGACACTGCTCGTCTAATGGCTAATCCGTAATATGTCTGCAACTTGTCAATATCTAGATCAGTGAGCCTATTTTTACCTCCAATCTTTTTACCGTCATCCAAAGTTTTGCCTTTATAATCCCTTTTTAGCTGCCGACGTCTCGTCCCCATTCGTTTTTGTATGTGGCCGATACACTCAAGCTTTTCTATCTTTACATCTTTACCATACGGCTGTTCAGAAACAACTGTCTAAAAGCCCTTACTATCACCGTCTCCTAAATACTTTAAGTATCGCTCACCGTGATCAACAAAGTCGTAAAACAGCTATACCGCACCACTAACCTCCACTTTACCACTTGAACCTTGAAAATTTTTTGTGCATACATGAGCGTTAGGAACTTGCTTAGTATTTTCAGCCATAGTGCAAGTAGGCAAAACTTAGACATAACATGCATGTCAAGAACTTTGGTAGTGTCTACACTAGTAACAGACATAATTCCATTTTTAGATGTGTGGCCGCGCTTATGCCACGACCCTTCCAACGCTACTGCCAAGTCAGAATTACCACCATTTTCTGTGACTGCTTCTTCTCGTGCTAGGGCCATACTATCTTTAGCACATGCTTCTACAGCTGTATTTAGTGTTTGTGCGTATACAGAATACTTTTGAGGTGGAGATGGTAGATCAAAAAGTGAACAAAGAATATTGCCTGCGCTAAGACCCCGGCCAATAGTTCTCATACCATATATAAATCGTAGGTTTATGTCATATTTATTGTTTTCACAGAGGTCTGAGTTCCTGAAACGAACTCCAGTGGAACATTTTGAACATGCAATGTCAACATTTACATACAGTCCATGTCGTTCTTCCTGTGACACAGCCAATTCGACACAGTCATAGCCACCGCAATTAAAAATTAAAAATACAGTTACCATTACCTTTGGGCTCAAACCTGTCATAAACAGAGAAGTTCAGTTTTTTTGAAGAAGAACTTGGTCTTTGTGAAGTACTGAGGCCTTCAGGAGTAGTGATAGAGCTAGGCCTAGGCTCCGAGGCAACACTCGGTGTATGTGATTCCACTAACTCAACTGATTGCAATTTTGTGTACCTATTCCCTTTGAAAGTACTTTTCTTCTTATAAGATACATTTAAACGAGGCATTGTTAAAAACACAACACAACACAATGACTTGAACTCACAAGGAATAGAACTCACAACGAAACAAACTCAGAAACACTAATTTTGTTTATGTTGACTAGAACAGTTGTAATAGAAACAAACAATTCAGAAAAACAACAGATGTTAGCAGTAGACAGTACTGGCTGGTACTACCAACATAAAAAAATCAAAAAACACCAACTGTTTTGTGTAAGTAGTACTATACAAAGTGAGGCCTACTCTGGCGCTACCATAAAGCAAAATCTTAAAACATACTATGTTGTTATATTTAAAAAAGTATATTTAGAGTTATCGTATTTAATTTCTAAAAGCAGATACTTAAAGAAGAAGTTTCATTCTACAAAACTGCTTTAAAAATATAAAATCTAAAAAAATATTTTTTTTTTACCCTTCCCACTCCCCTTATTCTTACTCTTACGCTAAAAAATATTTATAGTTTTATATGTGGGAAATTGTATTATATACTAGAATAATTTATGTTAACGTAGTAAAACTGTTTAATGATTTCCTGTTAATTTAAATCGTAAGCATTCGATGCATGTAAATATCACATGAACTTGAAATGAACTGCACTTTAAAAAGTAATAAAAAATAAAACCTATATAGACCCTGGTTCCTCATAACAATAATCTTTAAAATCTACGAAATATTTCTGTAAATAAACAAATTAGCAGTAGTGTAAACGGTTAAAAACTGAACAGTAATATATTAACACATACACCATAACCTAACCAGGGAAAAATCTTTAGAATTGGTCTTTATTCAAATGTGTGTCTGTATGGTAGGTACTCATATTAGTGTATAATCACTTATATCGTACAAATTTCGTTGAATGCATGTTAGCAGAATTGAGGTAAAACCACAAGTGAAGGTAAAAGGTTATGACTAGAATACAAACAACTTGTATTAATAATATAAGCAATAGATATGGAAGTCATGTATATCTATGGTAACGACAAAGAAATGGTTTAAGGTGAAATAGTATTTTGGACATTAAAGTTATATATCAAATGTCTCACAATCTCAGCGCAGAGTGTAACCATTAACAAACATGCAACGAGGACCAGGACATGGATCAGGACTTGCAGATGAGTTACTTGCATGTGAATGTTTACACTTCTACAAATTGTTTATTGAGTTTATTTCTAGGACTGGAAAATTCCTACCGTATTCATGAAATCCCATTCTTACTTTTTAAAGAAAAGCTAGAAAACTTTTGATTTGTGCTACCCAAACGTGCAGGGAGAGTTGGTTTACAATTTTCCTCAAAAGACAATAACATTTATTTATATTTACATACTAGTTATATAATTATTTGTATGGTTTTTTTATCATCGTCTTTTGAGTTTTAAAGTTTTTTTTTATTATGAGTGGTTACGGAATATTGTATAACGTAATCGGTAGTTTGTTAGTGGACTGTTCTTTATATTTTAAAACTGGGTTAAATTAGGATAATATGGTTAAGTAGATCCTAAGCATGTTTTTCCCACCTTCAGCAAACGAATTGCATTTTATACTCCACCATCCTTTTCGTTCTTTCAATATGTATTTAATAAAATGATAAACTCACACACTACATACATTGTTTAATAAATAGATCTAGTAAATTTATGAAAAATAGACGGATAAACTATTGAGGAATTACTATGCACACATTTCTTCAGTAACGATAAACTTACATTTAGATACAGAAAAAATCTGTACAGTATAAAAGATTCTCCCCTTTTTTTATTTTAGCTCGATATAACGTGAGCACATCTTAATTATGTGGAATTGCACGTAAACAAATAGTGATATATTTTATATAACCTATATTAACCATCGTATAGTAATTAGGGTGATAACCAATTTATAAGTTAATTGATTTTTTAATAATTAATTAAATTTCGAGTATTGTATAAGTTGAAGTTTCAAATCATTTAGCAACATTTTATAAAAAATTATGTTCACCAATTATTCCTGAGAATTTCACATGCCTATGAAATTTTATTGCAGTATGTTTTCTCTTAATTATATAAACTAATTGAGGCCTTTGTTCTACACTATAAATTGAATTGTTTAAGATAAGATTTAAAAATGTACATTTTAGCATGGACATAACAAGGAAATATGTGCAAACTTCCAGAATTTGGTGATATTCACAAGGCAATATTGGCACTGACTTAGAATTGACTCCTGAAATCTGGAGTCTGTATCTGTCGGAAGGGATGCAAAAGATGCCCATGACATCTCCTATACTAGTCTGAACGATCTAGCGTATTCAGCTCCGTAACATAATTGTTTTTAGTTTTTGGAAAATTTCCAGGTTTAATTGCGTGGTGAATTGTAAGGTTGTAACTTAAAAGAGTAATTATATAATTTTTTTAAATTTTTACGACAACCTTCATGTTTCATTTACATGATTTATTGTTTAACTGAAATAAAAATGTGTACTAAACGGTTTATAATTACATAAATGATATACTAATGTGCTTTTTAAATTATATGGACAATGGTTTATAAAACAAAAAACAATCAATATATCTTATATACAAGTATACTGTTGTTACCATTACAATGATATAGCTTTTACCTTTAAAAAGATTAACCTATGCCATGTTACAGCATCCCTGCTACATCTAATACAAACCTAGCCTTCCGTGTGAACGAAGCTTTCAAGATTCAGAGTCAAACGTGTGATGATCCGTATTTGTGTACTATTATTTTTAATAAGATTTAAGAGAAATATTTTAAAGTTTATAACTGTATTCTAGATGGTTTTAACCAGATATACCAAAGCAGTTTTTTAATCTATGTAAGTGTTATAGTTGCAAATAGACAAATTATTTAGCAATACAGTAAAATTTTATATTTAAAATTGTCTCCTGTATACAATATCTCAACTATGGTGTTTTTAGGACATAAAGTATAACGTAGGACAAACATAAAATTTTAAAATTATGTTAAAAGTACTTTGCTTTTTAATTTTGAATTAAAAGTGCCCTATTGGAATACATATTTAATTTTTTTTCCTTTTTGTTTTATGTCTGATTAAATGAATATGGTACTTTTTCTCATAGGCTATACCCGTTAGGGACGTTTACCAAGTAATCATTAAAATTTTTCTTATTGAAATTTTGTGGTACTTAATAGTTTTATTTTATCTTTTATTGTATTTATAGGTTGATCTCTATAAACATATGTGTATGGGGCAACTACTGTAGCTGCAATGTCAACGAGTAAGTTACGATAAATTAAATATTACTAGACCAGACCGAAATATATTCAACAGTGTGTACTCTAGAACCATTTTACAGAGGACTCTTATTACAAAGGGAATTGAATTTTTATATTGTATTTATTATTGTGTTATTATGTAATTTTTTTAAACTCCAATTACATTTTTTTAAGACTAACCTAGTGTTTTGAGCTGTTTTAATCCTCTCTGTACCCAAAGCGCACAGGGAGAATTTGTATTTAATGTACCTGTCAATCATCATTACATATTAATAATTTATTAATCAATTTTATGTAGTTGATATAATATATGTTTATGAAAAGTATTTTGTAACTTGTATTTTAAACAAATTTTCTGACATATTTAAGTATGTAAAGTGTAGCAAAATTAGTTAAAAAATGTGTATGCTAGCTGACTATGATTGAAATGTCTATCTAAGATTATGTTTAATTGTTAAAATTCAATAAATTAAAAACACATTGTTCGGAGATTATAAGAGAAATATGGTCTTTATTTTTAAAACTATTCATTTATTTTCTTAAATTAACACCAGAGTTCTCTTATGTACTATAATAAAAAAAGAAATGGAAATTTCAATAATTTACATAGTAATGGAAAACGTCGTTTTAGATTGCAATGTCACTTAAAAATATGAAATGTATCTCTGTAAAAAATTATAAATTAACTTGTGTTTCACCTTATATTTAAGGTGGTTCAGTTTCATCCTATCCAATAACGTTAGTTACATTATATAAAATATTCCATATGAAAAATTTACCAATGCGGTAAACAAGAACAAATAAGATCTGGTACTTTGTTAAAAGTTAAGGATTTTCAAAACTTTTCAATGCCTTTTCATTATCCTTAACATACCTAATCCAGTTTTCTTAAACGTCTGTCACACTTATCGTCCAGCTATGACGGGTTCTCAGCGTCTTTACTTTCCAGAACAAAGTTTCTTTGTAAAGCAGACATGTTTATTTTGAAAATATCATATTTTTTGTACAAGTCTATTTACTCAGTACTTTATTTTAGACGTGCCATGTCTGTGAAAATGTGTATTTTAAATTGCTTACTTTAGTGCAACACAGGAATATTACTAGTATGTAGTGTCTTGGATTAAAAAAATGGCACAATAATGAGTTACCTATTTTTAATTTAAATAGCGATGAACTTTATGATACCATTGGCAGTAGATAAAACAATAATGAATAATAATTTTTACCAATAAACATAATATAAGCATAGTTATTGCTAATTTTTGTATTATATTAATCCGAGATGGGTCATAATTATCCTGTCATTCCAAGAGAAGTATAAAAACCATACTTTTAAATATTTTTGTCAATATTTTTATATTATTTAATGCAGTTGTTTTAGTGAAACTGATAAAGTAATTTAAGTGAATTGGTATAAAAGGATCATCGTTTGTTTAGCATTAATTCCTTAAATCTTTCATGCTTTTCTACAGTTGTGATAATTGTTTACTGTTTTTATTAAATCTCTATATTTTAGATTCAAATGTATTTATTAATTTACCGGTCTGTTGGGGGTTTTCCTTAAATTTTCATTGATTTGCTTTATATATTGAAATAAATAAATGGAATATTATTCTATCATTTAACTCAGGTGATAATATGATGGTAGAAATAAAAGCAATGTATGCTAAATGTGTCTTAAATGAATAACGCATTATTATAAAATTAGTAGACTTCATAATATGCAAACCTAACACGACATAAATTTTTATTTAATAGGTACCTAATTTCTAAGTTCAAAATAGAATGAATTATTTTCTGTTTCTGCATGAAATCTTTTGTTCAAAATGGCAATAAAATATAAATAAATATTAAATAGCGATGTAAATTAAACTGTTTCCTTTAAAAACATTACTGTATTGAAAATTATTACATTTCTGATTCTAAATCTTTTTGTTCAATACAACCGAACCTTAAATATTATAATTTTTCAATCTGTACTTTACTAGTTTCTCGGTACTCATTATGTAATTTTAAGTAATTAAATTATTCTATTCAAAACTTTGACACAAGTATAATTAAATGTATAAAAGTGCTTTCCTACTTAAATTTTGGATTACAGCCACTCTATTGGAATACATCTTCTAAGTGTTTCCTGTTGTTTTATATCTGACTAGCTATTTACAGCGGCTTCGCACGCTTTTTGCTAAATTTTCCCGTTAATGTGAAATACTGGTGCAAGTGAATTATAATTCAAACGCCGATATGGAGTTTGCCTTGTTGCCACGATCAAGAAAGTCCATGTATGTTTATAGCTATTGTACACGTGCATGTACTTCATTATAAAATGGTCGAGCTTTAAGATCAACAAGAAACTTATCTTAAAGGCAATGCACATATTAAATTAGCGCCTTCAAGTATTGTTTGGCTATTTATCAACGTAACTATCTCGTAATTGCAGTTTATAATATGCAGGCGCTTCGAAATTGTTTATCTTTTGCAGCGCCGCCGCCTGTTGGAGAGTTACATCATTGGCATAACATATAAACATTCACCGTGTAAGAAATATATACATACAAATTTTCATAAACACACACACACACACACACACACACACACACACACACATATATTTCTCTTCCATAGTACAATGAAAGGAGATGGGAATTTAAAAGTTATATAGTAATGGAAATATATTATTAAATTCCGATGGCTTTTAGAATATAAAATTGGTCTCTGTAACAAATAATAATTTATTTCTGTGTCATGACAAAATAGAATAAATCTGTTTGCATATGCTGAACTTGTAAATCGAGAGCAAACCCTGGAGGAGGTTAACGTTTTTCAGAATGCCTTATTAAGCATTTCGTAAATAACATAATTAAATAACAGTATCAATCAATATCATTATTCGTCATAGAATTTTAACTGTAATTTATTATATATTCCAAGTTAGTATTTATTGTAGTTTAGATTCATCCTAACCATTAAAGTTATAAATGTATGTATAAAATATATGATTAAATGAAAATCACTAATGCCGTAAACATGTAAGAATAAGACCCGATACTTTGATAAAAGTTGACGTTTGTTAAACCTTTTCAGAGCCGTTACATTAATTATCCCTAACATAGTTTATACAGATTTCTTAAACAACTGTATAGTCTGCCTTTTAACTCTCTCTTACGAAAGAGATCATTTAACTCTCATACAACGGTCTAAAAATAATAATAATTTTTTAAACATGTTTTGAGAACAGCAATACCATTTGGTTGTTTGTACTAAATTGTAAGATCTAGTTTTTTTTCAAGAAGCTGGTGTTTAATTTATATGAGTAGTATGGTGCGATACCTGCAGTAGTGTATTCTCTTCCTTTTCAATACTTCCAATTATCCATGATAAAATAAATACATGGATTCTTTAAGTACACCAAGGAAGAATTATTCTAGATATTATCCCTAATTACTTGCTAATGGTTAGAATCTTCACAACTACTTATTTTTAAGTTACTTATAAGTGGAATTCTGCCAAATAAGGCTTACAAGTATTACGTTAAGATATAAAAATAAAATTATTTCTTACCACGTTTCTACCAAAATAGAGTAACACTGTATTAAATGATATCTTGGGGAGTGGGCCTATTGGGTCCAATGTTATATGAAACTTTTCCTACAAACTTAATCATTTAGTAAAATTTTAAAATTGATTTAACAACTGTTAATGTTGGCTCACACACCGTGGCGTCGGCATCTTGGCTCGACATTGCAGCTGTAGTCGCAACAGGGAAGATTAGAACTAAAATGTAGGAGAAAAATCATTCTACTCGAAGTTGAACAAACATATTATCTTTGTTGCGTCGCATAAAAGTGCTAAACTATAATAATAAAAATGAAAATTTCACTTAAGCACAAAACGGGTGAGAAGGTAACCTGTATTTTTTGAACGGCTACAAAATTTAAGAGAGAAAACATTACTATGCGTGCCAATTATATTATTAGTATTTGGCCAAGAATTTAGTCCCTAGAACATCGGAGAAAATAATACTTACTATTAATGAGTAACTGGGTTTCGAAAATACATATAGTGTTTAATGCGACTAAATACCGGCAAAAGCTTATTCTGAACTGAATCATGGAAGACGATGTGGTTCCCCTCAGAGCAGATTCAGGAAAAAATGTCCCAATGAATGCTGGAGAACATAAGCATCAGTTAATAACAGGATACACTAACAGTTTACTCTAAGCAACTAAACAAAAATACTCTCACACAATTTACGTTAGAACCTTAGAAATTCGTAGGAGTAGAACCCTACATCCGGATGTATTTAAAAGCTAAACATGGTGTTAGAGTTTTTGAAAGATACCAAATATTTAGACAAATTAGTAGTTATAGACACATAGAAGCACAGGTCAAATTTAATTGAACCCTTTAATATTATACATTTCATAATAGTAGCTTAAGAAATTAAATTGGAAAATGAAGTTAATTATAAAATAAAATGTTAATTATAATTAATAAGAAAGTAATTATTTGCAGGATAATACAGATATTATTACCCACTGAAAAATGCTCCTGGACGATATATATAAGAATGAAAAATTCTATTTTCTGGAAAGGTAAATTTTAACAAATTAGATTATTTTTGCCCTAATTCTCTGTGAAACGTTTGCTTTGCGTAATTACTTTAGCCAACGAGTAAACCGAGTCGGTTAATTGGGTTGTAGAGATGAAACATTATTCAGTGAGAACTCGGGCTGAAAGAGTAATCAAGCGGAGAGAGCTGATTGCTTAATTTCTCGTGCAAAACTGTCATGCCAGCAGATCTGTTAGGTTTATCTCCTCGAGTTCACAGTATTATCTCACTTTGTGCTTAGGAAGATTTTAGTAGACCTTTAAATGAAAAGCCTTTTAAAACATTGTATTAAGTTGTTACTCGTCTGTTATATATTGTACTACTGCTTTAGATTGTTGAAAACGTCGATCATTTAACACCGAAACATCAAAAATATTACGAAAAAAAGAAATAAAAACTTAAAAGAATGTCTCCTACCCTAAGATATATGATTCTTTTCGGGAATAAATTATAAAATTGAGTAGAAATATAATTTATAAATTAGTAACATGGTATGAATCTTTAACAGTAACAACTAATTGCTATAAAAGTACCTATTAATTACTATTACCATCACATTATATATTTGATATGGTAAAAACCCAATAAATTCATTGGTAATTCAACTATTAAAGCCCTACTAAAGCTTTAATGAAGAAAAATTTAATTAAAACGATGTACCAGACAACATTATTAGTAAATTATACAACAGTATACTTTAGTTTACTGTTATGAACATATTGTTTTTCACAGTTATTATGCCTGTGAGCTATAAACTTTATTATAAATTCAAAGTTTTGTGTAATTTTTGTGACTGTGATTACAATGTTTTAGTGACAGTAATTTGCGTTACAGTTAACTTATTCGTAAAGAAGCAGGAAGCACTATTAAATTACTTACAATTGAGTAGATTATAAAAAGAATTGTTTCAATATAATTCTCAACATAATAGGCTATAAAGAGCTCTTAGATATTATTAAAGGTGGTGCAGTTGATTTTTGGAATAACTAGGAATAAATTATGTCTGTTAAACCAAATTAGCCACAACTACAGCATTGTTATGGGTGGAGGCCAAAAGTAATGTCTGTATAAAAAGGTAAATAAACAATTTCTGACGACAGGAAAAATCTATTTTTTTTATTTCACGAAGTGTGATATCAGATAATTCCATAAGAAGCATTAAATGATTATTTGATAGTTTGTCGCAGAATCATTTCAGTACTCAGGTTATATAAAAACAGAAAAATATAAAACAATGCAATTTTTACAGTAGGTACATAAAAGAAGACTGGAGTCATTGCCGTTTTATATAGAAAATATTAATATCCTGATGAATGTTTTTTAAGCAAGTAATTTTCATTAATTATATTGAAGTAAAATGTCACTCCCAGAGTTCTTAACCATCAACTTCCTTACTGTATACATTTCCCGTACTCATCCTCTAGTTTTGGACATGATTACAAAGTTTCTAAAATTTCCTTGAAGTACATTTCAATCCTCAAGGAATCATCAAAAATGAAATTTTCGAACTTTTTAAACTTTAGGTTAAGAATTGACCCTCAGAAATCAATTAAAAAACCTTAAATATATTAATTCTAGTAGTCATTTTACTACAATTACTCTAAAAGTTTTAATACATCAATTTTTAAAATTATTTTAGGAAAAATTATATGATTAAAAAATACCAAAGTTTTGTACATGATTTGTTTTACATGTTAATACGACTTTAAATAATACTAAAATACACTTTTGAAGCATTTCAATGACAAATTTTAGTCGTAGCAATAAATGGCCAGTAATACTTCACTCGGATGTCTCACGGTTCGGAGATTAGCGATACGCCTGAACTGTCGTCCACGAGATTTTAATGATAAACTTCCTTCTGTAAAATGTGCAGAGGGCCATATATAATGACTGCAGCAATTAAAATTATTTTAAGAGTAGGAACTTGCTCGCATGAATATTCAAATTAAATTAGGATTGAAACTGTAATTAAATGACATAATAGTAATTTTCAAGATGTAAATAATTTTAATTTGTGCTTACACTTTTAGTTGTCAATTTGTAATTTTTATGTTGGAGATTAAGTCTATTATTTCAGACGTATGTAAGAGTAAGGCTCGTAATAAACGACTAAATACTAATACTAATAGTTTATTCATGGAGATATTATATTTAACATCAATTAGTTTATTATAGTCCTGATAAGACAACGTGATGAAATTATAAAAATCATAAAAAACCGCAAGAGCGTTGCAGAATTTTAAAATTAACCGGTTAACTGACTTGGCTTTTAATACCTGCACTTCTCACAACTACTTTTTAACATGATACGCTTTTACAAGACTACGATCAAGTTAAGATCCTTTGTATAGCATTCAGCTCCAGTTCACCTTCCTCTAACTCCATCGTCTTCAATCTGATGCAAAGTGTTTGTTTTGAGCTTCTTCGTAACCAAATTGTTTTTGATCTCTTAACGAAATTCAATCCAGATTCCAGCGGTCAAGTCTGTGACAGTATTTGCACTAAGAGGAAGGTGAAATGGAGCTAAACTCAAAAATCATTTAATACATTAATTATATTTACACTGAACATAACTACGATTTCGAATTTATATATTTTTTATACTATGAATTTAGTAAAACTTAATGTAGGTTCATACAAATACGAGAGTAGACTAATGAATTTTTTTAAAGAAGGTGTATTTACCCCTTAATTTCCTATATGATAAATTCCCTGTATTACTCTCAAATTGTATATTCCAACTATCGGATGAAAATATCAATAATAAATACATTTTCAAATTTAATTGTAACAGTATTTCCATCATAATTGGAAAGAGGGTGTAATTTTTAGAGGAATCCTATGGTCTTAACAAGAATAGGAGTTACCCAAAGGTATCATGCGTTTATAAAGTATCGTAAATGAGGTTTATTCATATTCCAACTAAAGCATAATTATATCACTAATTCCGTATAGTTATACCTCTCTTTTTTATACATGTAAACATGTATTTTACTCATTTAATTGCATTTCCGAACACATAAGTTAGATCTATAGCAGTTTTGGTCGCAAGAAGAACATTCTCATTATAAAATAATGATTGATATCTCTTCTGAGTAATCGAAATCCGGTTATCCGAGATCACCTTAGTTTGATTGCACTCCTCCATTGTCTTCAGATCTGGTAAATCGCAACGTTAAAACTGTCCAATATGAAATCTGAGTAGCACCAATACAGCTGCTATGTCTCCAGACCTCCATTGTGCAGCTGATGTCTGACGTTATCACATAGCTCAGTTATTCACATTGCCTCATGTTCATCTTCATATTCTGGTTTATTACAACCGCAAAAAAACACTAACTTGTAGTAAAATGCCAGTAATTCAAATATAATTCAAGCATTATTATTGTTTGCCCTTGCAACTTTGCAGTGGAGTCTTCAAAATACTTGATACGGGAAAATAATATTTACGTTTTAAATGCTAGCTATATTTAAATTAACGTTACCGTTACGTACTTTAATGTCTGTATAAAAACGGCCATATTAGGCGCTATGAGCTTTAAATGAAGAAAGAATTATGTATTAAGTATTAAAGAGAACTTACTTATAAAACCAAGTAATTATGATTCGCTCACACATGTAGCAGAAAATCACAGTTTTATTGGTTTTTAGCGTGTTTAGTTTATCATGATGTCAGCATGATTTATTAAATTAGGCTAATTTTATTTTTTTTTTTTTTTATCAGTTGTGCAAGTGTTACCACTCCTTGATTGGTCTCTCTAAAATAAAATTCCCGAGCACTAGTAACGAGTACTAGAATCACAATCACACATTACTCCATAGGATACAGTAGAACCATCCTAGGTTCTTTTGGTAATTATAGTAAATATCAGGTATTTTTCTGAAAATCGTGTTTTAGAATTAATTGTATGATATCCTTGTCCGCAAAGGCAAAAATTATAAATGCAATGGTTATTTATTGTTCTGTCATATTTAGCAATACAGGATGCTAGAGCGTTTGTGCTTCTTACTTTTTAAGAAACTGTTCCGAATATTTCTGATGGTTTCAAAAAATACGTATTAATTATTTGAAAATTGTTGTTCCTCCAGGCAAATTCGTCAATGCAAACAACAGTAACGAAAAGAGTTTCTATTTAAGCGATTGGAAACCCATTTCTCATGGAAATACAACCCACCGCAAAGTATACACAACATTCCAAATGGTCCTAAGACGTCACACTGCTGCAGTAACAGCACATTTATATGTCGGCAAATAAATATTAAGTTCTAAATCCCTACGACGTCTTTGTTCTTCTACTTGATATTCTCGTTGCTCGTATTTTCGGTAACTATACGTTGTGCCGCACGCTGCCGCAAATCTTGTAGACGTCGAAACATCAAAACTATTAAGGGTTTCTGCTCAGTTAAGGTTCGCAGACATTTGGCTGTAGCAGTACGTGTGGGACGAAGTATATGAAAGAGATAAATAGATTTTATTTTAAAACGAGTGAAATTATTCATAAACTTATATTACAATCATAATTTCCTTTTGGTTTCAAACTTAGTTAATTTATACCTAAAACTTTATTTTTACTCCTCGACATTTCTGATTAAATATTCGCTTAGGGACTGGCTTACTACTCTTGTTATGATACGTCAGACGTCATTTACTATAAAAAGTAAACAAAGAAAAAATATTGATAAGATGTCGCCCCCACTGCATTTATTCAACCAATAAAATATTTAGAATCTTGAGGGGATTGCCTCATATTCCGGGGGCTGATGCGTTAACTGAAGCATGGTCTGTTGACACACCACAACGAGGCCTTAATATAAAAGATACCAACCGTAAAAATGTAGATGACTAGTGAAAGTCTGGACTTTTTATTTACACTTCTTCAACAAAATGTCACCTCCTTAAATTAAATTTATTAAAAAAATATAATATATCCTATATTCAAAAATATACAAAAATACTATGTCTCCCTGATTCTACAGTTCAAGTATTTTTTTTAAGCATTAAGCTATTTAAATTTGATTCTTATTAAAAATTTTGTAATTCCTACCCTAAATACCTGTAATTTATTTTGTACTGAACAAAAATTAATGATACAGGATTTTTCTTTCACAATCCTTCCATCTTCAAATGAACAATATTTTTTCTACTTTACCGCTCTTAAGGAAAAGTATTATGAATTTTAAATAAAAAAATATTATTTTATACAAATTTTTTCAAGCACCTTCTTAAGTTGTTTAATTAATAGTTTAACTTTGAAACTATTAATATAATAGTGAGTTTAGGTGTGTAAAATAAGAGTAGAAATATCTCGAAAAATCTGTTGACTAACGGAATAATTTCTTAAAACATGTAGGTTTAGTAAACGTCAATAAATATTTCCACTCTGCTAGGAACTTTCAATGATGACTAAAGTAAATACAAGAGATAACCGAACACTTTACCGAAGTTTTAATAAAGCTGTTTTGGTTACGTTGGGTTTAACAACGCTTCCACTACTTTTGTCACGTGATACAGTCTACACGGTTACACTCAGTGGCAGTCTTGTATGCTAGAGTGTTAGGGTTAATTTGACAAGAGATCCCGTGTATAAGCAAACCCAGGTATTACCACTTGATTTGACGTTTGTGTGATTAGGGTCATGTCCGTTGTATAGGTTTTAGCTTAATTTACTTACACACTAAGACACCTCGGTCTAGGTAACATGTCTACTGTCATTGTATAATCTTAACCTTTGAGATCATCCAGTGGCCTTTAGGAGCCACATGGGCAAAATCTCGATACCAAGAATATGAGAGTACAGTAGCTGTGGGAGTTCACAATTTACTTGAAGTTTTGTTCTGTAGAATCTCAAAGTCTATGTACCAAGTATATAGCCTCCAAGATCTTGCTATGAAGAGTTATCGCACAGGTGGACAGCCGGACAGACGGATGGAGAAACGGACTGTCTTTTTCCTTTTTTTACTCTAATATCAATGAATATGAGTTGCCCTTGGACCAGGGAAACCGCCATACCTGGATTTAAGTCTTTAGTACTTTTCTTAACAGTTATTACATAGAAGGACATTCTAACGACCAATGGTAAGGTATCTGTGGGCTTTTAAATAAAGGTAGCTAAGTATATATCATTTTCTTCAAAAATTTTATTGTTATGCGTTAAATGACAAATAATATATATTATTTGCTTTAATTAACTACTCAGATACGCCTTACCTTAAATGGGATTTACGTTTGAGAATATTGTTCTCAGTATTAAATAATACTAAGACAAGTTGAATGACGGGAATCGTTATAAAACTATTATTTTACACAGTTCCATTTTGGTACATATCTGAGCGTTGTGTCCGCATAAGACAGTAGTTAACTAAAATTTTCATTTTAAATATTAAAACTCAAACACTAAACTGATCAGAGTGATCAACAGTTTGGAAGTGAATATGTTTCAATTTATCATTTCCAGGAATAATCGGAAGAATGATTGTTTTGCACCTTAATTGCATTTAAAGGTTTTAAACCATCAGCTTTGTAACTTAATATTGAAAAAGAAATTTTTTGAATCAAATAATGGATACAGTAGTACCACCTAAAACTAGAGTTAAACGTTTTATATTTAGCGTAAGGTTTTTAAATGATAACTCGATAGTGAGCAGAGGTTCTATGCAATAATGTGGTTAGTTGGTGGGGGGTCTAAACAATATAGTCAAATTTCATTGTAAATTAGATTAACGATTATAAAACATCCTCAACGGCTAAAATAATGAGAAAATTATGAAGTGTAATTTTTTTATTAACTATGTGTCTCTGCTTAACACCTCCGTGTGACGATCAGTAAACAGCCGTACTCACCTCGCCACACAACCGGGGTAACTCGCTGTCTACCTGACATATTATTGAAAGACGCCGGTAACAATGTTTATTTTCTTCAATTAACAAAGGAATTTAAGATTATTAAAAATTATTTAATATATATTGTGTCCTACACCTTTTTATATGTTTGTTGTTATTTCATCAGAATGAGGGAAACCTTTATACAAAGTTTTAGTATAAATATGTTCTATACAAGTACATATTCTACGTAAATTGTAAAGTTTCATATCATTTTGGTCCTAGATTATTTATTTTGTCGTTTATCTTGTTTGGAAGGTTAATGAGCAAACATGTAAATTTGGAAATTAAGCTATACTTTAGTGGACATTGAGGTAAAAATATAAAGCACATCGCATGTATAAAAGCAGTAAAATTTTGTGATTTGTCCGGATTATCATCTCATTGTGTATATCAATGTAGTTAAAAAACGCACGTACACATTTCTATCTGACCATAAAACGTTTAAAACAAACAAAATATTTCTCATAACTATTAGTAGTGTTTATTGTTACTTCAGTACGGGCTTGTCAATCTCTTTACTACGACGAGTTATAAATCCTCGACAGTTGAAAACATAAAGGAAAAATAAAAACATGTAGCAGCAAGGTAAACTTGTCTGGTTTATAATTGTTTCTACTCACCACTTCAATGCTAAAACAAAGGTAAACCTGAAGATTTAATAGAGGAAATTTAAATTCTGAGCTTCTTTTATTTTAAATCCCAGACACTTTCTCGTTGTATAGAACTCAAGTAGTTGGTGTCAAAGTGAAGTATTGTCCAATTAACCTTTGCTGTCTGACGGCGAGGCGCTCATATCCGGTCAGTATATTGGCGATAAAATTAATAAGGAGAAGGAAGAAATCGGTTAGCATATCTCTACACGAAGTGATACTGATTTCTTGTATAACCGAAATAAAATTTTTTCGAAAATCCTGTTTCATTCACAATCAATCTCTAGTTTAAAAAAATAAACTTTAAGTAATGTATTGTTATATAATCTTAACTGTTTTTGAATTCCAACTGCTAGCTTACAAATTCTTTCTGTGTGTATACCACTATTACACAAAGATACATTGCTAAAAGACCTAAATTAATGAACAAAACACGTGAACGTACCATATAGTAAGATATTACGAGAATGATTTATCTCAAATCAAATATCAGTATATTACTTACTACAATATTTGATCATAATATAAGAATTGCCAAAAAAATATCTATTTTTGTCAAAAAGGAATATAAATTACGTATCCATATTAATGCCCCTAATCCCAAGCCCAGTATCCTTGAGTGTAATTACTAAAGCTGTCCGGCAGGGATCAAGACAAACAAGCCGCTCATCAGTGCTCCTGCAAGATTATTGCTAGCATCAGCAGATCTAGCTGAGAGGTGTCTTGATGTCTCGCGAGTCTGTTGCTTGTTAATGAGTGTTTTACGCTGAGGGATATTTCTTCCAGTTTTAGTGGATACTCACAAATAAACATTTTCTGAAAGTCCTGCCTTATTTTACAGATTCTGTACTCAAGAGCTTTGAAATTCTTAATGAAAGATTTAAATATGATACATTCAGGGATATTAATATCTTCTGATAACCGAATTCATATCGGAGATAGTTTGTAAACTCTCCCAGTGTAGATAAACCTTATTGATGAAATAGATAAATGATAAGGGTACAATATTGCTGAGCCATCTTGTG
The DNA here is from genome assembly GCF_021130785.1 of Homalodisca vitripennis. NCBI lineage: Eukaryota > Metazoa > Arthropoda > Insecta > Hemiptera > Cicadellidae > Homalodisca > Homalodisca vitripennis. Next base: position 19,353 of record NW_025780618.1, on the reverse strand, counting down.
TTGGAGTAAGGTTTTTTCTCTTATTATAGTAAGATTTCTCCCTCAGTCTAAACAGGCAAGGGTTAAAACCCCCGAATGTATTCGCTAGCAAAGGCTCTTTATGAACCTTACTGGGGTGCAAACAAGGTTTTCTTATGAGGGAGTATTTGGAAATTTATTATCTGTGCCATAACAAGACAAAATGGTTTATAAAATAAGGATTCCAATGTACCCAACAGTCTTGTTCATGTAAACAGCACTAACTCTAAGGATTATGACAATGATTATAACGGAGTACATGTTGAGTTTAGAATAAATAGACATTTTCCATCTTTATAGGAAATACAAAAATATTTAAAAAAAATCTTACGTATAAAAGTTTTGAAAATAAACCCCATCCAAAATGGGTAATGCCGAATTTAGATGCTATAAAATAAGATATATCGTGCTAAAATATTTTTTAGTTGTAGTGAATGATAAAAAATACCTCATTTATAGGTATATTACGCTTTTGAATCAGAGCGTAAACATGGACAATCAGATCGTATTACTGATAGCATCGTTGAATAATAATATAGTTAAGTATAATTTCATAAAATCACTTAGAATGAATTTAAACTACTCCATATCGCTTAGCAGTGATATTTACGTAATACTCATACTAGTTAAGTTATGTAACAAACCAATTGCTTTTATATATAAAATTACACTTTACTTGTATTACGCGTTTCTATTAAATATTAATCTATCTGTTACGCAACTCTCTAGATGTTACATCTCTAAAAATGAAAAGAATTCATAAAAAAGAGTTAATTTTTATTAACAGGGCATTTGAATGCAGAAGCAACTTGCATAATGATGCAAACAGCATGTTTATAACTAACTGCACTCCAGTATTAATGTTTGTAAATCAAAGCAATGTATCGTGTTTCAAAATAACAAGCGTTGAACTGTTTTGCCACAAATTGGATGATCAAATTTTACAATTTCAGACAGGATAAACACTTTTCAGACGAAAATGATTGGCATATATATATATATATATATATATATATATATATATATATATATATATGCAAAAATGTTTTAAAAGTTATTTTTGATGCAGAATTTGTATGACAAACGAGATATAATCAATTCTAAAGTTGTTGTAATAAAGTACTATGGCGTGATCCCATATTCTTATGATGGTTTACTGCTTAATCAAAGCTGCCATTATTAAAGGTAATGAAAAAGTGGCAAATTGAGAAAAAAAACATTTCTAAGAGTTCGTAGAGAATATGCTACATTTTAGAGAATCGCAAGACCTTGGTTTGGTACGACAATAAAACGTAATCCAGAGCTAACAATTTTAAAATTATAATCTATATTTCATGGACACTATGTAACGTAACTTTGGCCTCTTTGTACGTTATAATAAAACTTTTACATACTTAAATCTCTTGAATACTGTTAATTTAAGATCTCTCTGTTCAAATATAAACAGAAATGAATCAATTGAATAAATATTAAACTAAAAAGTCATTAGACATAACCACAGTCTAGTATCCGTGGACGTAACAATGTGGTAAAACTCTCATTAAAGCTCGGTAGAGTAGTCGCTGCTCGCAGGGTTGAGATTATACGGTTGAGCTGATGTGTGTAAGATTTGATGATGGCTCTACCTTAAATCTTATATTTTTACACTGTGGCAGAATTTTACAACTGCAGCAATTAAAATCTATTTACAGGTCATTTGAATATTAATATAGAACTAACTGTGCTTTTACAAGTGTACGTAAAAATGATATTCATAAGAAAAAATTAAAGAACAATTTTTTTGCAAATAAAAATTTTTTTGTTGCCAATGTTAGCGTAAGAGTTAATTTATTACTAATTTTTGTTATTATTTTTGTTCCAGATGAATAATAAATTGTAAATCTAATACAAATATATTAATATACTGGGATGTCAGATTAATCTTTGCACCGTATACACACATAACCTGGGTTCCTTGAAAATATGAAGGATTTTCTAAGAAAAAATTCATTGACAGCCTATGTTTAGTTTAAGTGTGTGAAAAGGTGAAACATATGACGCGATAATGTTTTTTCAGATACATTTTTCTGCCTTGAAAAACTTTATACTAATCGTCCGAAAAAAATTGACACTTCACCGTCAGACAACTAGATAAATATATTGAATGCTCTAATTGTATATGGTTAGCTGGTGCGGATATAAACATTTATTTCAGCGTCTAAGGATTTATTTTTAAATGTGTAAAAATAAAAATAAAATGTGTGAAAAAAATCATTTCGTGTTTTAAACCCTTTTGACCTCCATCAATCAGAACTAGGGAATAGGTGTTTAATTTCCTTATTATAGGAAATGTCACTATAAATTTTAATACAAATCAGATTGTACCTGTATATGTATACAATGAAATTTAGTTCTCACCACCTGTGCTATGACCGAATAATTCATTTTGTGAGATAATTATACCACTTTGACATTTACATACACAATGATTTTGGAAACAAAACTGGATAAAGTATTTTAAGTTAGACTAATTGAAAACCTCAAGTTTAACCAGTGACACTGAGATAACGAAGTACTAGGTTACAGTGACATTTACCAAACCTACTCCGCCACCACTTTGTCACGCTGTGCGCTTTTACACGAGGATACTCAGTAGCGGTCTTGTGTTAAGGGTGTAACAGTAAGTTTGACAGGAATATTACAAATAGGAGAACCTGCTTATCAGTTGTAAGATAAAGTAATTAAACCTTTTATAATATATGAATAATATTTTATAGTAGATATCGTATAACATAACTAAGATAGAGTGGTTAGAAAGTAATCAAAATATTAGACCTCCAGCCAGTGAAACGAATGGCAAGAGAAAAATAACTCATGATTATTGGATTACAAAACAAATTATAATTGACATCATATAAATATCGTGTAGGTATTATTAAAATTGAATAGGGATGTATCTGCGAAAGTTAACTAAATGCTCTGTCACCATGTTTCTAAGAAACCTCCACCTTCATCATCATCTTTTTTTACTGGTATATCCTAAACACTGTACGATCTCACGCTGAAAGTTACAATATTTACCGTTCGAATTGCATAATCTTCTTGCACTCTGAACCTTTGTGATTATCTTAGCTTCAGAGCTTCCCTTAACTATAATTCTCAGCTTCTGGGACAAACTGATCTCTGGAGCTCTAGTAGCATTACCACAAACATCTAATATTAAATTTGGTCAATAGGATATACAAGCCTCTGGAACCATGTTATTTATGAAGGAGTCTAATATTTTAAAAGGACCAGCTTGTGGGTAAAGCTATAATGTCAAAACTTGCAGAGTCAGAAAGCTCCCACCTATGAATGCCACGATCTGGGGAAATGTAAAACTGATCTAAAGTTGCCCCGTTATACATGCTCCATTATCTGCCCTAATATATCTATATACAGTATTATCTGAAACTGACCTCTATTACCTCAACCTCTAGGATTCACTGGCATATGTAAACACTCAACCATTATCACATACCACACCTGGAACTGCTATTAGGCATGCAGAAAGCTCTTCATATAATAAAACAGATGAAATATAACCAACAGTAATAATTATTAATAAAATTGTAGATTTCCATGGAAACGAAAAGAAAACATACGAGGTATTTAAATTTTGATAGATAGTACAGTTTTGTTCTTCAAAAGTAGTTCAATTCTCAGTAAGCCGGAGAACCACCACCAGGAACGGGATGCGGTGGCTAACGGCTGGACCTAGACCAGGACCTACATGGATAAGTTTCTTTTGTTATTAAGAAATAACATTTTCCGCACTGTCTATCTCTTGCCACCCAAAGCAGTTCACATCCTGGTTATAGCGACTATGAATCACAGCACAAAACACTGGAACAGTTCATATTTAATGATAATGAGTAAATGAAACTGTATGTTTTGATACATTTTAATTTCGTGGTATTCTCGTTTCGTAAAGACTATACCTAACCAATGCATTATGTTTATGCTTTTTATGGTAATACTTGTGTTTTAGGCTGTTAATTCTGTCTGTACCTAAGCGTACAAAAAGAATCGAATCAGAAACTCTCCCACTTTCCCGCCACACTTTGTATTATTCATACATATTTGCTAAAAAGATTTATAGTTTAATATGAGTAGTATTTCCTAAACTATATCGAAAATAATTTTTAAAGATAATTTGTGGAAGCATAAATATTGAACTTGTGTTGAAAAATGTTTATGATCGCCCGTCTAAGAATAATTTTGTATGAATTATCATACAAAAATAATATTCCAAACTAAATTATTTTTGATATATATATATTTAATAATTTTTTTATTGTGTTGATCAGTTTCAAGATTAATATGGTCTATAATGTTCTAGTTCTTTACTTAGTTAATGAATTTAACGCTAGAATTCGCTCTAAGAGTACAAGAAATATAAAATATATATTATTAGTTAAAAGTATATATAAATATCTTAATATTTTCCCACATTACCAAAAAGTATACTTTCAATTGTAATAAACAATAGTTTGATTTTTATTTCATGACAAGGTAGAGTGAGTCATTTTGATGAAAAAAAGCGTTAGCAGAACATCTAAAATGAGTGTTTACACTGCAGAATTAACAGTATTAACCAACTATTCAGAAGCCACCAGTGAATAAAAGTTTAATTGGCTTATTTGGTACTCTAAGTAAGTAATTAAGGTTGTTAGCTTGTGATAAAATATTTAGATGTACAGTTGCGTGGAATTAAAAAATTATTATAAGGGAGAAGGAAAGGTGGTATTTATATTTAAAATCCGAAATTTGGTTTGTTTCTTGATTCTAAAGTTTGTGACCAGCTTCTATTACTGTATTCTTCTATTTGAGGGATACGTTATCCCTAGCAATGCGTTTTACTCAAAATATAATTGCATTGGAAATGTATCTAATGAAAGACAGTGTCCACATAAAATTGTCTACAACAAGAACAGTTTTCTGTGTTGATATTCTCAGAGAACATCCAGCCAATGAACAAGTGATATTCCAAAATGGCTTACAAACAAGGTAAGATTATACCACACCACGTGTCACGTAACACACATGCAAAACACAAAAAAAAATTAAGTCTGTTGCAGATTTCAATGTTGAGATATCTTGCAGAAAACGTTTACATCCTCGGCAGACAAAAGATAAATTGTTTGTGTCTGGGTTAAGTAATAAATATCTATAATGCAATGTCAAAAGCCATGTAGGACATGCACTGTCATAGAACTTGTTCTTCTCTATGAAGACACAATTAATAAATTATTTCTTTCATAGTTTCTACATCTGTTATTTTTAAATATTACTTGTAAAAAGATATATACAATTTTTAGTTGAGTTAGGATTTACAGCAAAACATTTTCCCCTGTACTGTATCTCAACTATAGTATTTTAACTCACAAATTACAACTTAGAAATAGCAGCTTGCATCTTGAACATATTATTTAAATTATATGGTAATTTAATTGTAAATGATATATCCTTATGGAATAAATATTTTATGTGTTTCTAAGCCAAGCATTTCCTGTTGTTTTATATCTGATTACATAAGGAATCTTTTTCCACTATTAGAGTATGTAAAATGTATATATGTATGTATGTTCAACAAGATAGATACAATTTGGATTAACTGCAGTCGTGATGCAAAATAAACAAGGACAAATATTATAAAACCACACTGAAAAACAACTTTGTATATTTTAATTTATTTAATATCCAAGGAAACAGAAAAGGATACAAGTGTTTACATGTGTACATTTAAGTTAAAAATTTCATGTTGTAGCATTTTCAAATGTTTTTAACTAGCAGCATATCATTGAAGCACCACCAGGCACGCGATGTAATGGCCAGAAGCAGGACCAGGGAGAGGATCAGGAAACGCATGGATGAGTTACTTTTATCATTTAGATATTCTTATTTCCTTTATCTCTTGATACACAAAGCAGTTGACATCCTAGTTTTAGAGTCTAATAATTTGAACAAAAACACTAGAATAATTAGTTTTTTTTTGTAATAATTTCGGTAATTTATAAACAATTTTTTCCTTTCTGATAGGGAGTGTGCTTATGAGATGGACCTCCTAAACTATGCCTTAGAATAATATTTTTGGCATATTCAAATGGGCTAATTATTAAAATGAGTTGAATTAGGTTTATGTTAGCTGAAAATAATTAAAATGCCTTAATAAATTATGTTTGATTATATAAAGTAAATACGTTTAAAAACATATTTAGTTGAGTTAAAAAAATAAATATGGTCTACAATTGTTACATTATTTAGATAGTTTCTTAAATTAACACGAGATCTGTTTTGTACACTACATCAAATAAAGGATGGGGATTAGAAGATACATAGTAATAGAAACGCCTTGTTATATCCCGTATCACTATTTAATTCTAATATAAGTAATAACAAGTAATATACCTAATCTTTTTTCATAATAAAATAAAATGAGTCAATGTGGAGAATAATACGTCAAGCTGAACGTTAAATCGAGAGGGGAACATTCTTGGAGTAAACTACTTTCTTAACGTTGTTAGCAAGTCATTTCAATTGAATAGGATTGTTAATAAATCATAAAACTAACCAATGGAATTTTTTTTTATTTATTACATATTTTGAGTTAATGACAAATAACCTCCCATTAGTTTTAGGTTAACCATTAAAGTTTTCTTTATCAAATATCTGATATAGAAAAAATCCAACAAAGGGGTAAACATGTATAAATAAAATCCGTTACCTTCTTGAAAGTTGAAGGTTGTTAAAACTTGCCGGTAATTTAAATGATCCTTGACATATTTAATGCTATTATCTTTTAAACATTCCTCTTACGAAAGTGACAACTCTCACAACCATCTAAATATAAGGACAGTTCACACCATGTGTCAGAACAGCCACACAATTAGCTTGTTTGTACTAAACTGCAACATTTTGTTTTTCCAAGAGCTAGTGTTTCATTTCTCTGAAAACAGTCTGTTTCGACACCTGCAGTAGTGTATTCTCTTCCTTTTTAAGACTGCCAATTATCAGACTACCAATAAGTACATGGATTACTTTTAATATACGGAGTAAGAATGGTCTTAGATATTGTCCTAAAATACTAGTTAATGGTTAAAACTACTCTTTTGGGGCTACGATAAGTATAGCTTTACTTATAATCTCTTTAAATATTATTTTGGACGACCTGCTAAAGTCATTGAGCATAAGTGGTCTCTTCGTACAAGGCTATGCAAAATCACGGGATTTCCGTCATGAATAAGAACATATCCATAGACTCATAATATTTAGAGATGATCTGCTTTGAAGATTATTAAGGGAACAGAAGGAAAAACTATCTGCTTCTATTTCACTACCCTGTATAGTGGTTTATCATTTACATTGTGGTCAAATGTTTTGAACATTCTAAGGAGGCTCTACCTGAATGACTCGACATGATTTTGAGACTAACGAAGTTAAAATCTGGTTGCCTTTTTATTATCAATGCTTCAAAGCATAAAACATCGACCGCCCTTTTATTTTACAGACTAAGAAGAAAAAAAGAGACCTTATTATATGGATACTCCATTACTATAAAATATTTTTACTTCGTTCACGCTTTTCCCCACAATTATACATCCTAGATGAAAAGTGCCCTCTTTCTACGTAAGCTCCAGAAAAATTAAAAATTCCCTGCTCTACAAATGATCCACAAAGATATGAGAACATCTACCTCTCAACCTCAAAAATAACTAACAGACTTTATCAAAGCGTATATTTAGTTTTCACTCTGAATACATAAGTAATCTTTCGCCTAAAAGGTAATGTGCAGAGGGATATTTACAAAGTAACCATTCAAAAATACCATGATGAAATTATATCGTAGTGAATAACTTATGACTATATGGTTTCTTTATAGAATTCATGTGTATGGGAGATTAGACATGTAGAAAATAATAATTTCTTTTTAGTAGTATCCTTGACATAAAAAGACGCCAAAATATAAAAGAATGAGACACCCATATGAAATATAATTAACAGTTTCCACTGAAACATTATTTTATATTTATAGAAACAACAAAGGTCTGATATTCTAATGCTTTTGATCAATAAATAGTATTACGAGTGTGTGTGTCAGCATTTTCATAGTCGTTCAACTTGCAGCACGTCACATAATAACCACACGTAGTACAATGTGATGGTCAGAAGCTGGACGAAGACCAGGACTTACATGGATGAGTTACTTCTATTATTGAGTAAAATTACAATTTCTCCCAATAATGACTCTTGGTACCCAACACAATGTACATTTTAGTTTTAGTGATTATTAAATATAATGCAAAACACATGAACAGTTTATATAAAAACGAAGACCGGATTCCAAATAAAATAGAAGTTTCAAATATAATGTATTATTTCATTGAATTACTTTTATTTTTCAAAGACTTTCACGGATTTTCTTTATAGAAAGCTACTAAACTTGTGTTTGGGCTGTTTTTATCCTCTATGTACTCTAAGCTGCAGGGAGAATCGGGTTCAATCATTTTCCAAATTCTGAGCGTCACACCAGATTTGAACTGCTTTTCCATAGTTGATGCCAATATTTAATATTTTATGAGAAGAATGTTCCAAAATACGTCTTCGTGCAACTTGTTCGACTTTTTTTGTTAGTCTAAATATTAAGTATAGTTTAAATTAATGTACATTACCTGTCTAACATTATAAATACACAAAATATACACCACGTTTAATGTTTAAAACTCAATAATATTAAATACGGTTTCAAATCAGTTTAAAGAAGGTTATAGTCTAAAATTCTTAACTCATTCCGTTAGTTACGTAAAACATTCACCAGAGCACGCATCCACAGTACAAGAGATAAGACATTGCAAATTAAAATGATGCAGTAATAAAAATTCGTAATTAGATATTATTCCCATCTTTTAATGGTATTCTTTCTATCTCTAATAATAAGTGAAATTTTGTGTCTTGGTAAACTAGAATACATAATTCGTATTCAAATGCGTCAGCTGAACGTCTAAATTGAAATGACACCCTCGTAAAGTACAGCATTACCAGAAAGACTCCAGTACACAACTTCTTTATAACGAGAATTTCTTACCAGTATCAATAAATGTTAAAACTTTCCAGCGAGTTGTACTTTTCATTCATTTATTATATATTATACGTCGCCTATTCATTGTTTTAGTTCTGAGACTAACATTTTAATCACATCAGAATAAAAGGCACTTATTAATGGGCAGAATAAGTGATTATTAGTTCTACACCTTTCCATACGTGTTACTTCCGTTAGTTTTGATAGTTTTAATTCCTTGAAGCAATTGAGTTTAATAAAATGACCGTCCTGACTATATATTTTACAAAATCTCCCTTAAACCATAAAAACCCGCTCTAGGTTTTGTTATCTGATAATGAAAACCATTCTCAGCATGGTTTAAATTCCAAAAGAACTTTTGAGCAATAAAAATAGGTAAATTTAATATCCTTTTTACCAAGAAACTGATTAAAAATGTCTGAAATCTTATTGACACGTTACTGTAAGGTTTATTTCACTTTTTCCAGACTCTATTTCCAAAACCAAATAACTAAAATGTTATTACAGACATTTGTGGATCTTAAATTCCTACTAATAATTTATAAAAGTTAAACCCACTATTTGGGGTGAAAGGTCAGTGAAAGAACCACTTAAGGATCTCTTCAGGATGGCGTCCTTTCTCCTTGTTATGGACGACATGTTTAGGTCTGTAACAGTAGAGGTCTTTTCGCCACAGGTATATGCAGATGAGATGACATTGACTGGTAAATTTTAAACCTAAGTCACGTCTAATAACCTTAATACAACCCTAAAAGGAGCATTGAACTGGTGTAATAGGATCGTATTTTTTATAAACCCGGCCCAGGATGCCCTTGTCAACTTTGGAGGAGGGCATCATTTTGGAGCCATCGTTCCTTCTTGCCGAGGAAGCTCTACTATCGAACAAATGTCTCAAGTTAAATTCTAAATGATGTTGTTGATAGGTCACTGAATTGAGGACCACAACTGAAGAGGTGTTGCGAGGAGAATATAGTTACTAATGCAGTTCAGGCTTCCGATCAGAGAGTCTTGTGTTTTTCAGCCTGAGCTATTTTTAGTGGCTTTATATCACCGGGATCAGACAGTACTAACTTTTGGGCTGTTGTCTGTTGGTTAAATACTTATCCTTAGGAAGACTGGCCTGCTTCCTGAGGGCAATCTGTCTCGCAATAACAGGAGGTAACCTAACTGACCCGGTTACTGGCTTAGATGGTTGTCTTAATTTTGCTCGGTTGAGAATTGCAATATTCAGTGTATCACCAAGAGGATTGTTTACTCACTTCAATATAGTTACATATGTTTACTCACTCATATCTAACCTTACGTTATGAATGAGCTGTAAAATTGCAATGCTGAATCAAGTATATTGTGTATTACACATGAGTTCAGAACACATAGTTCAACGAATTTCCTTCTATTTACCTAAACCATAATTAGTTAAGAAAAATGGTTTCGAATGTTGACATAAAATCTAATTACATTGCAAAATATTGTTGGAAGGTTTTAATAGTTACTTTTTAGTCGTGTTTTAACACCCTCAGAATATACATTTTTTTTTACAAAATTATAGATTAGAACATTTCAATTCACAATTAATTTCCAAACTAAAAGGAACACTACACTTTAGTCGTTTATAAAGTGTCTAAAATTCCTAACGTTGATTTATTAGGTAGAAGTAGAATAAATACAGATGGACAAAGATTGAAAATCTCACTCAGCGAGTACACTTGTAATAACTGTGTGTTTAATTTATTACTACAGCTAATGAATTCTTAACGATTAGATCGTGCCACTGTTTTAGATAATCAAATATATTGTGTAGTTTATTGTGCTCATAGATGTACCCATAAGCTACCATATTTATCATTCTACTATATATTACTGTTCTATTAACCATATATGGCGTTAATGTGCACTTGTCTCGTGTGTGCATGATAAACAGTCTTGTTCATATATTTTTTAATAACTATAATAAACGAAAAAAAATCCTCTAATTATTTAATTTTATCAATTTATCAGTTATATACTGAATTGATAAATTGCACCTGCTTTAATAATAATTAGATAATTTAGCTTATAATGTTACACCAAGCAATCAATACCTTAAACGAGATTGTTTTAAATATTATTTTTAGATATCATGCTCATTTATGAGCTTCGATACTTTGAAGGCTTCGTAAGGAATTCATTAATATCGTATGACGATAAAAACAATGAATAGGATTCTCACACAATAAGCCTCTGTTACCTCAAATGCTTACGTAATAAGTAAATCATCACCGTCACCTCTCTGCCATTATGAGAGCACAGACAGCCGGGCCACACCAGCATCATTGGAGTCTGCAAGCCCGGCGCTGGACTCCTTCACATCGCACCCTCCCACGCCCCTCCAGAGAACCACTGGTACGTTCCTCATCGCCGCAAACCAACCAACGATTTGGCTGCCGGAAGACAGGACATCGTGTTCCAGCATATGGAGGAGGTAATCAAGAGTTGCAGGATCACCTCTAATCTCCTAGTGTCGCCTCTACCACCTCGATACGACCTGCCTCCTGACAGCCCCATCCACGAGTCCATAGCTCTCGCGAAACAGTTAGGTGAGCGAGTTGTGTGAACGCTACGAGGGCGTGGCGATGTTGGATATCAGTGTCCTGGGCCGTGAACACTTCACCCCTCACGGCCTACACTTGACAACAACGGGGAAATCTTTACTGGCTGGTTTGATAGTGAAGGAGTTGACCAGTCTACATTGTCGCCGCTTCAGAACCACCGCTCCTACTGCTCCACCCCGGTCGCCATCGGCATCACCGACACCAACCGCCCAGCATCACAGCTACGCGGAGGCTGTGATCAGCCGGACCTGCTGGGCAGTCCACCAATCTCAGGCCAAAGGAATGTCAGTCAGGCCTTAAATATGAATCTGGTTTTTTTAGGGACCCCATCTACCAGCGCCGGTCTAAATTGACTGACGCAACCCATGAAAGACAGTGTCAAAATTTCAAAATCAAAATTCAATACGACTAACTTCATCAAAACGCACAATCTGCCACAAACAAATTAGATGAAGTTCAACTCATGTGTGAGGATCAACAGACAGACGTACTTGTAGTTTACTGAAAATAGCTTCAAACAGCAAAAACATTGCTCGTTGCAAAATCCCAAATTTCAAGCTGGCGAACTCATATTGTAGACAACTATCCAAAGGAGGAGGAGTCGCAATTTTCGTGAGACAAAATTCCAAATTTGGCACTTTTTCAGTTAGGGAAACAATTGAAAAAGATTTTGAAGCAGTCGGAATCAAAACTTCACACAAACAAGTCAAAATTGATTGTCATCGGAATTTACAGGTCACCCAGCGGAAACGAAGAAAATTTTTTTTCCAAATTCGAAGCCGTGCTGACCGACCTGACAAACCAAAAACAGGATTATGTCCTCAAGGGTGATTTCAACATTGACGCGCTGGACAAAAATCACCCATCAACAACACGGTTTATCGATTTTTTAAGGTCTTTTGGCCTTGCGTTGTCAGTCAAAAACACCAACACGAGTGACGGCAACAACACAGACAGCAATTGACAAACGCCATCACTAACCTTTCAGGTGTCGCGGTATCCGTGGTAAACACAGCCATCTCAGACCACTACGGCCAAGAGGCTGTAATTAGTGGCGAAAAAATAGAAAGGGAGCCCAAAACTACTAAAACTATAAGAGACATAAGGCCAGGTAAACATTGCTCTCTTCAACGCTTGGGATTTCTTAAATCTACCACAGTCAGTAGAGCAGCACTTTAAATTGTTCTCCCAAAAATTTTAATTACCATCTAAATTTTATGCTGTCCTACTAAAACAATAAAAGTTTGCCCGAGGAAGGCAAACAACAAAATGGATCACAAAAGGAATATTGGTTTCGAGAGAAAAACTTAAATTTTTCTCCGAAATTCAAAAAACTACTTCAAACAAGGATTTCAAAATTTTTTTTCGGAATTAAAAAAGAATTTACATAAATTGATCCAAGCTGCTGCGAAAGCATATGATGTCTCTAAATCAATCATCTCGTCAAAAAATGTTTCTAATATTGTTTGGGGCATCATAAACAATAAAAATGAATCACAGACCCAAATAAAAATCAAAATAGGGGATAGGCTTGTAGAGGATGCGACTGAGGCTGCGAACGAGTTTAACAGATTTTTCGCGTCTGTTGCTGGTGAGCAAGGTCCTTGTCCATCTCCTCCGCAAGTAAACCCCACGCGAAGACAGAGCCCAGTGTCATCATTGGCTTTGGGTCCTGTAGTTGAGGAGGAGCTCGAAAGAATTATTCAACAGCTCCCGGCAAAAAAAATCAAACGATATTAATTTAATGTCTGTGTGGCTCATTAAAAGGTGCTCAAAGCATATTGTGAGTCCATTATCCCAATTAGTCAATCATTCCTTTTCAAAAAGGAGTTTTTCCCTCGCTCCCTTAAAATCGCGAAAGTAACTCCAATTTTTTAAAAAGATGATCCCAGCTCAACCAATAATTATAGGCCTGTCTCGATTTTTGCCCGCATTGAGCAAAATTTTTGAAAAAACTCTTTTTAACTAGAATGCTTCAGTTTCTAAACAACCATAACCTGCTTTCTGAACACCAATTTGGTTTCAGGAAAGGGAAATCGACTACATACGCCGTTGTGAGTCTTGTCGAAATGGTTGTAGAGGGGTTAGAAAGTCGAGACTCCACATTAAGTCTGTTTCTAGACTTTATTCTAAGGCATTTGACTGTGTTTGACCACTCGAAGTTGCTCGACAAACTTGAATCTCATGGCATCAGAGGCGCTCCATCTGAGCCAATCCATCTGAGCGCTCCAATGGATTAGCTCATTTTTAGGCCACAGAACACAAATCGTCCAAATCTCAAACAAATTCTCTGAACCGATTCAGCTGAGCTATGGTGTCCCTCAGGGATCAATACTCAGTCCGATTCTTTTCCCTCATCTACGTCAATGACATGGAGTCATCACTACTGCATGGAAGACTGGTGCAGTACGCTGATGACACGACACTTTGTTTCACCAACAAATCAAAAACTATTCTGGAACAGCAAATCTTTCTTGACACCAAACAATTGTGTCCAACACTTCAACAGCCTCAACCTCAAAGCAAATTCTTCAAAATCAAATTTCTTTAATTTCGCGTTGCGATCAGAAAACTCCAATGACGGGCCAGCCGTTTTATTGGATGACTTTTTCCTGGAGGAAGTCGACTGTTCAAAATTCCTCGGAATATTCCTGGATCGGGGATTGACTTGGAATTATCACATTGATCATGTTTGCTCAAAACTGGCCTCTGGCATCTATGTATTGAGGTCTTTAGCCAAATACTGCCCCATTCAGGTACTGATGACGGCTTATTATGGCTTGATCTACCCCCACCTCACCTACGATTTGGTGCTGTGGGGGAGCCAGCGCAAAACAATAATTTTTTCAGGGCATTCAAAATTGCAGAAGCAAGCGATTCGCATAATCGCACAGTTAAGGTTCAGAGAAACATGCAAGGGAAGCTTTTAAAAAACTGCAACGTGTCTCTACATCATAGAGACAATCTTTTTTTGTATGTCTAAATGTGCCATGACCACGTGGGCCGAGACATACATTCGTATGGGACAAGAGGCAGAGATACCTACCGAACTGGAAGTCACAGGACGGGGGTTTTACGAACACTTGCCTTCGCAGGCAGGAGTTCGTTTTCTCAACAAGTTGCCAAATTCAATAAAAAACGCCCCAAACGCCCAAGGCGTTAAAAGCTCGGTTAAAACGCTTTTTAGCGTCTCAAGCATTTTATAGTGCTGACGAGTATATGGCATTCGACTGGATGACCGCACAATTGGAAACACTGACAACCAGCGTTGGAAAATGGGAAAATTGGCATGAGTGAATGTGGTCCAACTGAAATTGCTGTTATGTTTGACTGGTCTCAATTTGTTGGAGTGATTGGTCCAAATTATAGAAAAATGACTATTGCTATACATTTTTGTAATGTTCTGGCAAAATAAAAATAATTTGATTTGATTTAAAATAATAATCTTTCAATGTCTAAATTCTACTGTGACGTATTATATTTATTTGTGATCCACTATGATTTTATTAATTTATAAGGAATTAATTGCTATCGCATGATGATAAATCGACGTACAGGATTGTCTCATAATGTGACTTTGTTGCCTATTGAGACAATTTTAACGTTTTGGGAAAGTGTTCACAAGCTACAAATAAGTAAGTATATTATAAGATAGCAGAATATACAAATTGGTTTAACATGTTATTGCTGCCATCCATACGAGTATAAATTAGCATATCATACTTGTCATTACGATTTTCCCTTACTACGACATATGATACTTATTCATGAAAATATAAAATTCTGGAATACATTTTTTACTGTGACACTGTTACAGGTGGAATATTTGTTTTTTTTTTCTTTTAAGTTAGTTTCATCAAAATGTTTAGGGAATACTTTAAAATACAAATTGCTGTAAGTTTTTCTTAGTATCTAAGTAATAAACGTATCAAATTTAGGTAAAATATGCACAATGGGGTTAGCGTGATTATTACTCGTATGAATGTAAAAAATTGGGATTTATAAAATAAACTTAAATATCATTATAGATGCATTATTTGTATGTTATTTTGTTATATTATTGTTTAGAAATTTAAAACCACACTATTATAATAGACCAAGTAGCTGTAGTATAAAATTTCATTTAGAATTCTGTCCCCGGATATTGTATCTAAAAACTAATAAATGTATCACAAATATCATACGTTTAGACATGGAACTATCTCTTTAAACACTTTTTAATGTTTTATTCACACTTTTGTCACAATAGAATGTTCCTAATTGGATAATCAGATAACGAGCGTTCTGTTTAGGATTATTAATAGTCGTGACATCAGCAATATAAGGGACAGCTAAAACGTAAGCAGAAGTTTACATAAAATATTACTTTATATCCATGGAAAACAAAATGGCATTTATAATTTAATGTTTTTAAATAAGTCTAAAGTGTTATGTTGCTTCATTTTTCAAATTTAGTTAAATTCACAACCAGTCCCCGGAAGTAGCACCAGGAACACGATGTGATGTCCAGAAGCAGGACCAGGACCAGGACTTACAAGGATGAGTTACTTCAATTCAATATTCAATTCATTGTGTATACTCACTATTTCTCGTTACACAAAGCAGTTTACATCCTAGTTTTAGCGAGTATTATTCACAGCACAAAGCTCCAGAATAGTTCATATTTAGTGCTAACAGAAGTACATAATTCAATTTATTGTTATGTTTTAAGTAAAAGACACTAATTTTGTGCTGTGTTTTAATCCTCTCAGTACCCAAAGAGTACAGGGAGAATCAGTTTACATTATTTAATACCCATACGGACCCAAGCATATATTGGAATTTTTCCACGTAGTTTTATCAAAAAAATATATATAGTCTGGTAATGAGAAACATTTTCTTACTCATTTTTTCCAGCAATATTTCTAGCATTTCTAGTAAGGAAAATTTTCGTAATGAGTTAAAATTAGTCAATAATTTTTATTTATCATATATAAAAACAATAACTCATGTTTGTTTTATTGGTATAATTCAATAATTAAAAACTTGGTGCACAAACATTGTGAAACAATGTGTTTCTAGAAGTTTTAACTCATTATATTATTTACTAATATTCACGCCAGAGCTCTATTTCACAGATCAAAAGGTAATAACGGGCAAAGTAACATTTTACAGTATTTTGAATGCCTAATTAGTTCCAAAAATAAAATTATAAATACACAAACATTAAAATTTCTATCCGTAACTTATAATAATTTAATTTCTGTTTCATCAAGAATTATAATAAGTAGTTTTTGGAGATTATTGCGTCAGCTTAAACACCCCAGAACACATTTAAGATATACATTTGAGTTATACAAACAGCATCAGTACATACTTCAATACAAAAGGCAGAGCTCCCAGTGGCTCTCACAATACTCTCCCGAACCCCAAAAAGTGCACATAAGCAAATGTCCATTTTGAGTTTGTACCCCCAGGAAAAACTCTCAACGCAGTCTTTTATCTGGAGGCGCTCGAGACTGAAACGCCACATCGCCCGCGTCCGGCCTGATGTTAAAGTCATCTTCAAGCTCCACTACAAAAATGCCCACAGCCACACGGCCTTCGTCGTTATCATCTACCCTACCCAGAACAAGAATCCCGTGCTGCCCTAACCTTCTTACAACCTTATAGGTCCGTGTGATATTTTTTTACCACCGACTAAAGAGAGAGCTGAGATGAAAGAATTGGAGTGGGTGGAGAACAGCTGAAGTTATAATGCTCCTGAGAGGCATTCCAATCGAGGGGTTCCAGGGTGCTTTTCCAAGCGATTGTCTACGCAGGTTTATTGCAGGAGGAGGCTATGTTGTAGTATTTTGTCCATTTGTACTATTTGGATGATTAAATCAGTTTTTCCTAAATATGATCATTACTTTCATTAACACACTCTGTATCCTCATGTCTCATCAGGTACACAAACTGAGTGCACTACGATGTTGACTGACACGATCCAAAAGCACGGTGGACCCACCTATTCTTCCATCATGCATATGTGGTGGGAAGGGCTGTGTATGTTGAGTTTTAGCTCCATATACATAAGCCTTTAAATTAAGTTTGCAATGTAGTAAAATTACACTACAGACTGAAGGTGTCTTAGAACTGCAACGTGAAACCTATAGGACCATACAAACTGCTCAGAGTATAGATACGCTGTATATTCCCTCCCGTAGAAATGTTTAACATATGTTACTCTTGTGATATTAAATAAAGAAAATTACCTCCACCAATGATTTTCTTTACTAAAGCGAATTAAATTTCAAGGTTGCTAACTAATTACTTGCAATAGTGTCAAAAGCAACTTGTTTAACATATAGTTTTTAACCAGGATCTGAAGTCAAAACCAATAAGAAAATTATATATACCATTGTTGTTAGCAATGTTTACCAATATAAATATGCTGAGCAGGACATCTTCAAACTGTCTTGATAGGGGTATGTGTTTTACTGTCTCAGCTAACATCCTCCGTGAATATGTTCAGAGTTTGAGTTTGTTCAGAACGTCGTGATGCACTATTCACTACCAATAAATCTTAATATGTACGAGCACTATATATAAAAGAAGATTTCATTTATTTTCCTAAGCTCAAGTGTTGTTTATAATCTTAACTAGTAATACGCTATTTGTGTATACTAATGTATATTTATTATAACTTGATAAATAATTATTTGGATTTAAAACTAGAAAATTTTTCATATAAAGAATTTTTGAATAGTTTATTTTAATATTCCACAGTCAAATAAGAAATAAAAATTCATCGTACATATTATAGATGTAGACAGAATAAATAAACTAAAGGTTTAAATCCTTAAGGTTTAACTAGATATTTGCCAAGGAATGTTCCTTCTGTAAAAGTCCCTCCAAGATGATACCTAAAATGCAATCGCCATGGATGCCCTGAGCTCATAATGAGCTGGTTAATTGCAGGGGGTTCAAAATGCTGTTAGGTAAAAAAAAATCTGAATGACAAAATAAGTAATCTGCGATAAAATTTATTGTTTTATTTTAGGTAGGTTACCAGCTTATGCGGAGGTCTATCACCAGAACTAAAATCCCTGGTACAACGGAAATTTCATAGTCTTGGATATGTAGGGAAAATAGGGACTACACTGTCCCAACGCAGCTCTTATTCCACCATGACGCGAGGGTCCAATGTAATGGTCCTTCTTCTTTGTAGTAAGATGGATGTGGCTCCATATATGAAAGTATAGGATTAAGGAATAAGGATAATATCCAATCTCCTTCAGCTGTAGTCCGGTAAGCGATGCATAATATCAAGGTGATCCAAAATAATAAGGGAGTTAGGCATCAACCATCCATCAGGCGAAAACTCCTGCTTCCCTCGAAACTCCCTCAACCCATATTCATCACCAGGAATAACAAAACCTTCATTCTTAGGGAAATATTTAGTGGGATTTTACTTTATTGATCACAATACAAACTAAGCATAGAGATATAGCAAGTTTTCAAGTAGCAGTTTTGACATAGGATTACAAAATCAATAACCTAGATAAGACCTCTTACACATCCCTCTTTACAACTAACTGATTGTGTTTGAAAATATCCAAAATATTATAATGCTGCTTCTGAAGCGAAATAAAAAAATAGCAGATATACTTCACAAAATATATT
>NW_025780617.1:0-47713 GCF_021130785.1 Homalodisca vitripennis | reverse complement strand
AAAAAAAATTTGAAACACTTCCTGGATATTTTATAACCACTCACCATAACCTAATACGGACGACCAATCCTTAATGTTATGTTTTAATTCAACTTTTGATTGAACAGAATATACCTATTTATAATCAGATAATGACAATTGATAAACATTATTGTCTGTTCGTATGTTGAATGCTGGTATAACATGTAAACTAAAAATATAAAATTTAATCTATATAAATAAAAATGAATTTCCCTTCGTTAGTCTCGCTAAAACCTCGAGAACGGCTGAACCGATTTGGTTTAATTTTGGCCTTGAAATTTTTCGTGGAAGTCCAGGAAAGGTTTAAACGATGAGAAAATGTTAACAAATTTGCAAGGAAAATACTAAAAACGACAATTTGATTTTCCCATACAAACTGTTCTTACCTGTCAAACGTTTGATTGATGTTCATATATCCATAATTAGTTTTAACAGCTGTAACAAATACAAATGACGAAGTGTCTCAGTATCATATGTTTACTTACTACTTTTTTTATTGACTTTAATTTATTTACAATCTGTTTATATACAACAAAGCGCTTTGATCATGTGTCACCCTTCCGAGATGCTGTAAGTTTGTCCCCCATGGAAAATGTATGCAGGATCCTGACATGTGGCATGATCCACAAGGTGCTTGCGCTGGGTGAGCCGCGGTACCTGGTCGAGAAGCTCCAATTTCGGGAGGAGGTCTCTCAACGCAGTGTCCGCCATGGTGACTTGCTTCACTTTCCCAGAGTCAAGCATGAGTTTGGGAGGAGGAGCTTTTCTTACTTTGGCCCAAAGTTGTACAATGACCTCCCCCAGAGCCTTAAACAGACTTCCGTTACTGTTTTTAAAAGTAAACTAAGAAAAATGATTGTACAGTAAATTTATTTGTCTTGTTTGGGTGTTATATTTAGTCTATAGGTTTTAGTTTTTAATTTTATTTCCCAGTATTGTAAATAGTGTAAGATATGACAAGAGTTGTTCTGTAAAGCAGTTGTTATACTGAGAAAACGCTTGCAATAAAAGGCATTTTTATTTATTTATTTATTTATTTAAACAATAAGTAAAATTTGATGATAAATCTTAAGGACATGGTTAATCAAAGTTCATTAACCTTAATTAACATAAACATTTAAGAGATTGTTCATCTTTAAAATCGATCAGCTAAGTTTAAGAAATCATGTCTTTTTAGCCGAAATTGATGGTCACTGTTGTCCAGCAGATTTAATAGCCAAGTAGTTAGGATGAGAGTTTAATTTGTTTTGATACTTGATGCAGAACTTTGGAATTTCTTCAGTAACAAAAGGGATATTCGTGTCTCTGTGAATGACTTCATTACGAACATACCATGGGGCCTGTAATATCTTTCGGAGAACTTTAGATTGGAAACGCTGTATAATTTCAATATTTGATGTAGAAGCAACTCCCCCCCACAGTTGAAATTCCATACGTCCAGATGGGCTTTAGAACAGTCTTGTACAACAACAGTTTGCTTTCT
The DNA here is from genome assembly GCF_021130785.1 of Homalodisca vitripennis. Taxonomy (NCBI): domain Eukaryota; kingdom Metazoa; phylum Arthropoda; class Insecta; order Hemiptera; family Cicadellidae; genus Homalodisca; species Homalodisca vitripennis. Next base: position 46,209 of record NW_025780617.1, on the reverse strand, counting down.
ATTGATAAATGGGATTTGTTCCCAAAAAGCCAATTTAGTTTTGAGAATTTTGAATTTAATTGGAGCCTTTTGTTCCATATGTGTGGTTTCCAAGTCAGCTTTCCTATCGAGATGTACACCCAGATACTTAGCTTCATTTCTTTGAGGAATTTGAATGTTGTTTTAAAAACACTGGTGGACAGGTTGTCATGTTTCAACGTAAATGTGACGTGAACAGATTTAGTTTCATTCACTTTAAATTCTCCAAGTTTTAAGCCAAACTGTGATAGAATTTAAGTTAGTTTGTAGAATTTGTGACGCTACAACATGGTTGGAGTGGGATGCCAGTACGGCAGTGTCATCGGCGAATGTTGCTGTCAAAGAATTTTGATTAGTTGGAATGTCTGCAGTGAAAATTAAGTACAGCACTGGTCCTAGTACACTTCCCTGAGGTACACACCAGAGTTTTTATTTCTTTCAGATCTGAAAGACAATCATCAAAACTTGGTTTGAAAATACCTTCGTTCTAAATAAGATTTTATAATTTTGTAAACAGTGTGAGCTAGATGAATTTTTATTTTAAATAGAAGCCCTTCATGCCACACTTTGTCAAAGGCTTAACTCAAATCGAGAAATGCTGCAGAACAAAATTTTCTTGATTCCAAATCTTGCCTTATTATATTAGCTACTCCTATGGACTTGTTCGATAGTGGAGTGGTGCACTCTGAAACCAAACTGATGATTGGGAATTAAATTGCATTCAGTTATAAAAACCTGAAGTCGTTTTAAAAATAACTTTTTCGAATAATTTAGAAGGTATAGGTAGTAGACTGATTGGCATGTAGGACATTACTTCGTTTTGAGGTTTTCCTGGCTTAGGAACAACAATAACTTGAGCCACCTTCCCTTGTGATGGGAAGTATTCAAGCCTCAAAATAGCATTAAATACGAAGGTAAGAAAGAGTATGGCTTTCCTAGGAAGCTCTTGTAGTATCTTACCTGTTATTTAACTCATAACCAGGGGCCTTTTTGGGATTAAGATTTTTAATCTCATCATATATTTCAGATTGTTTAAAGGAGCCAATAGGTAGTGAGAGTTGGTTAGGTGAATCAAGAAACCTCCTTTACAACATGTCTATTATCAAAGTTGTTATCTACAGGGTATGGTTTTGAAAACATTACTAAAATATGCAGCAAACAAATCAGTTTTCTATCTGTTATTTTTCGCCCAAGAACCATCTGGTTTAGATATTGGAGGAATGGGCACTTGCGGTTTCTTTGTGCTTTTTGTTACTTTCCATAAAGAAATAGTCTGTTGCTTCAGTTGGGGAGAGAGATTTGAAGTGAATTCTTGAAACCATATGTTTTTTAAGTTTTTAAGCAAAATCTTTAACTGTCTTGATGCTCTGTTAAACATTGTTTTATCTCTTAAATTTCTATAATTTTACCATATTCTTCGTAAGCGACGACGTTTTTGAGCAATGTGCTGCTTAATATATATTGGGTAATTGATATTGCCACACGTTGTATTATTAAGTTCAGGCGTTGCACTCCAAGCAGATTTCTGAACAGTATAATTAAAAATTTCCACAGCGTTGTCTATTTCCTCTCTTGTTTTTAAGTGATATATTAAGACTTAAACTGTCATTTAACGTTTCACGAAACTTCACCCAGTTTGTGCCTTTATTCGATAAGGACGCTGCCTTTTCTTTCAATACAAATGATGATGAACTTATTGATAGGATGACCGGAGAGTGATCGGACGACAAATCAAGAGATGAAACAGCCTCCATATAGTTAGGAGAAATACCTCCCGTAACAAAGAAATCAAGAAGATCTGGAATTTTGTTGGGATCTGAAGGCCAATAGGTTGGTTCCCCTGTAGATACGTAACTCAAGTGATTGTCATTCATGCAATTTAACAAATTTCTACCTCTAGGGGTTAATCAACCTTGAACCCCACATGACATGTTTGGCATTAAAGTCACCACCTGCTACAAAACGAGGCCCTAAAGTTTCGAAAAATTCGTTGAATTGAAGTTTGGTAATATTGTGCCTCGGGGGACAGTAAACACCAGAAAATGTAAGTGGTCCCATCCAGTCCTCAACCACTATGCTTGTAGCTTGAATATGATCTTCTTGAAAATCTAGGTAGTTCATAATGTTTTATTTGTTTTCTGATTAGCACAGCGCTACCTCCATGCGCCGTATTGTCCGGGTGGTTTGTAGAATAAAAAGTAAAATTTGGGATTTTGAAAAAATTTAAGTTTGTAAAGTGGGTCTCAGAAATTAACATAATATCTATTTTGTGTATTGAAATAAAAAGTTGAATATCTTGGGCCATGTCGGGCCAAGCCATTGGCATTCCAGAGTCCAATCCTATAAAATCTATTCATTTTAGTTTTAATATGACAGTTGTCAATAGGTTAATCAATGTACCTATTTGCTGGGCTTGTTGAGACATCATCATTTCGAACTTATTTAAAAATCCATCAATTATTTGATTCAGATTGTGATTTGCTTCTGCATGCAATTTTGGGTAAAAAAAGCTGTCACCATTATAGGTTAACATTATTAGTGGAAAAAAAACATTAATATCAGATATTGCTTACAATGCCAAAAAGAAAACGACCTAAAATAGATCGTCGAAGTAGACGAAATGTGCGGCGAGCTACCTCACGCGCTAATCGCACTGATGGCCAGCAAGAGACTGATAATGATAACCGTCGTCTTGGTATGGCACATTTGTGTTCTGCAGTACATCAGAATGAAGTGGATAGACAAAGAATGCAACGTGTTCGGGCACATCGATCACAACAGGAGTGAGCCCGGGAAAAGGAAATTGACCGATTCCGCAAACGCAATGCTCCTGCGAACCTGGAACGAGCAGCATTCTCCTACGATCCAGAAATCGATTATATTGCCGGCAAATACAGTACATCCAAATAACGCTGAATGTTATTATCTTAGATTTTTATTGGTGATTGTTCGTGGTCCGACATCGTTTCAACAATTGAGAACAGTTAATGGACATATGTGTGCTACTTACCGTGAGGCGTGTCAACTATTACAGTTACTCGAAGATGATTTACATTGGGATGATACGCTCAAGGATTCCATTATATCTTCATCACCACATCAAATTCGAGCATTGTTTGCGATTATAATATCCACATGTTTCCTTTCGAATGCGAAAATTTGTGGATGAAATATAGGGATGCCATGTCTGAGGATGTGCTACATCGTGTGCGATGTCAAACTTCGAATCCTACACTAATAATTAATGCGGAAATTAACAATGAGACATTGATCATGATAGAAGATATGTTTTACCGTAAATTAATTAATTTAATTTCATATAATGTAAATTTCGCAACCTAGTCAGCCAGTATAATATAATATTATTTTACATCCAATGTTCTGGAACTAAATTATCGGCGGAGTAACTACCTAATTGGCACGCGTATGAATATTTTCTTCTAACCCTTTGTAGCAGCCCAACTATGTGACCGAGCAGACCTCGCGCGCTTTGTCCGAAAAGTAAAATTTATCTTTTCGTATTATTAAATTAGCCCTTTGATGCCAAACGTATAAAAATGAATGTAACGTAAAGTAAAGTTGTAAATAGTAAAGTAACGTACCTTTGAAGATCTTTTATTTGCTTGATTGAAATAGATAAAAGTGGTGGCGTCGTCCTAGCACGTTGTTATAAATAGTAATTTGTATCATTAAATGGCTAATACCGTCGCGAATTTGTTTTAGGCGAGTTTAAGTGTCCCACGTGTCTCACGGCTCACAGGGCACATATTATTTGAGTAGATGGCTACCACTTTCCCAACTTCTACTCCTCTTCTAAGAATAACCGTTCTTAGACTACAGCTTCAAAGTCTCGTGCCAAGACGCCGACGCCCGGGTTGTGAGTCTACATATTGCGAAGGGAAGTGGAATCTTATTGTTTTATAAAGTAAAACATCGTAGGCATAATTCCATAGAACATTGGATATTTTAGGCCCATTTAGAAGATATTCGTTTTTAGTTCTTGTGTTCTAATTGGCAGCAACGTGGCAATATATACATTTCATTTACCATCTAAAAGTGGTGCTTGTAAGTTTTAATAAATTAAATTGAACTTATGAGTAAACTTTTTAATTCGAGTAGTTATTACTACGACCTCAGAAGTCACCACCCCCATGTGTTATCGTCATACGGTACAATGTGTATGGCAAATAAAGTGCTGTCGTGTTTGGGCCTGACAGCACTCGATATTTTATGTCAAAGATTTTTGTTACACATGGTAAAGTATATCTTTATATATTTACGAACCCCAAAAAAGACAAAGAATATAGTTCACCAGATAGCTTAAATTGATTACCTGTATGTTTACCTATGTTGATTGCTTTTTGTCTGATACGATAATGATGATAATTTGACAATAAAGGTGTTGTATTTAATGTATGCAAAAAGTAATTGTTTATAATTTCTGATTCCAGGTGCTGAAACCAACAAAAAGGTTAGTCCTATGAATTTTTGTTCATACAGATTCATGATCCGTGAAGGTGAAGTAAATCACATTTTAATGTGTCATCGGCTTTTTCATCAGTTTGCAGTTGACATGTAAGTAGTATTAAAAAGTCGGTTGTAGGACAAACCTTTGAACCCTGTGGCACGCGACTTGACACGCGCCAGATGACCTTAGACCTCAATTATCCAATTAAAAAGCAATTAGATAAAGCTTATCGCAGATAACCTCTGACCTCTTCCGCATTCCTGAGCCAGATAGCCTTATCGGCACGCGTTGGATAACCTTGCCCTCCCAATTAAAACGCGATAAGTCTAATCTGAGATTACCACGCGCCACTATTGTTTTCATTTCCCTATCAACTCTTCTAGAGTAAATACGGATCAGTGCTTTGTATCATTATGCCACCAGTTATGTTGTGTATGCTCACCTTTTCTGTTTTAAGTATAGTTTATAGTCAACATAATTTCCAATCTCAACACCGGATAAATGGAAGTACACATATAGCTCACGCAATACCGAACAAAACAAAAATCAATCTGTATTATTCGCCGCAAACATCTCATCAACCGTTGTAAAACTTAAATTATTTAAATATCAAACATGATAGAAGTAGTGAATTTGATGAAGACGAAATGTCTTTATTTATTCAGGAAGAGACGTCTTGTTTTGAAGAGGAAATACCTTCCTTCACAGACAGATTAACATTTGAAGACAACCTAATTAACATACGACTATTCAAATGAAGACAATACTTGTTGTCATCGGGCAAATGAATATCCAGAAATCAAAGAATCTCTGATGAGAGATATTGATGACTGTATTACCAGGATAGAACAACTGAATAATGTAATAGCAAGGTTGAATGCTACAGTACTTGTATTAGAACATGATGTAGAAATAAGGAGTAGGGAAATAAAATTACTAAAATCTAGAAGGTCTAGATGTAATTTTTATCGCAGTAGGAAAAACTATAATCGTAGAAATTAAGTATAATATGTCTGATCAACAACCTTTGATCTTAGATTTTATGACGTATGTAACAATAAAGATATTTGTATCCTCGTTCTGTTTTTCAATTATCATTCCATCGCCTTACTCTGAAGTGAACGGATAAAATGGAGTTCATTAATCGATTTTCAAGGGTTTAAAAATGTTTCTAATGAGTTTATTGTAAAAGGACTAGCACTCATATCTATTGATGCACAAGTGTATGAGCTTCATCTATCTCAACCACCATGTAATTTTTAAGACCTCCCGCATCAACTTCAAAAACAAGTAATGTGGTTAGAGAGACAGTATCATGGATTGCTTTGGGGATCAGGCTGTAGAGAATACAATGAATTAAAGGATATTTTTAAAATGTAAACATAAAAGGTAATGTTTACGTAAAAGGAAATAAAAAACAGAAGTTTATTACAAATTTACTGTCAAATATTAACGTAAATGTTATAAATGTAGAAGATTTTGGCTGTCCCTGTTTAACGGTCCTAAGATCACATTTCTTTCAACCAAACTTGATGAAACAGTGTAATTTCAATCATAACCCTAACAACTGTGCATATATCAATGTTCATGTTTTGTTACAATGGTTTCAAACACAAAAGTTTGTGGAAGAGAAAACTAAAAACATAAATTCTGCCATTAGGGAGTGCTTTCAAAAGGGATATAAAAATATGTCACAGGGACTGGTTAAGTTTCTTCCAAAAGACTTTATTGTTAATCATTATGAAGACGTAGAATTTGTGTATGATAAGCTACCTGATGACATGAAATATGACATGGATATTTTCCTCAGCATGAAATGTAAAGAGCACTATCCAAATAATATAAAGAGAAGGCAGTGCAATTATTGCTTAAATAAGATAAGGACATCATCAACCGTGTAAAATTTATAGATAAGACAATTTATTGTCCGTATTGTGCAACAAACTATTAGTACTGATTTGTTGGTCACAGTGTAAACTACAATGTCAGCAGACAGCATTGGTGGTTTATTTTGCAGTATATTCAACTTTACTAAAAAAGATCTGATCAAATCAGTATTTTACCGATCAAAATGTTTTGAATACGTTATTTGTTGTGGTTGTGGATGGCAGTCGGACAGTTCACACAGGACCATAAGGCATGTAAATTTTATTCATAAAATCACTATTCCGGATTGTGATATGAGTAAATTTGTAAAAGAAGATTATCACAATTATAGCAAGTATAAGAAATCTGTTTTGGAAACAGAAGAAATGATGACAAAAACGTTCATGCTTTGGCCTAAATCATATCCCGCAATACAAGATACGGTGAAATCTGGATTCTACTACACTGGAGATGGAGACGTGGTTACTTTTATTAGCTGTGGTATCACGCTGGATCAATGGTGTCCTCATGATAGTCCTCAAGAAGAACACAAGAAAACATCACCTTTCTGTGAACTTGTTAAATGTTTGTAAATCTGTTTATAATAATAAATTATTATGCTATCCACTCATTGTTTGATATTCACCTCATGATGAATGTGCTATCTGTAAAAGCAGGTATAGCCAAAGAACTACACAAACAGGCGCGTAGGAACTTACCTACTCGCTATGTTGAACTTAAAGGTATAGATGATCTATATCAAGCTGATTAGGTGGAAATGATTCCATATCAAAAGCAAAATAACGGTTTTAAATATATAATGATAATAGTAAATTGCTTTAGTAAATTCACTATTGCTATACCATTGAAATCCAAAAGTGGAATTGAAATCGAGAAGGTTCTAGAACCTGTATTTTTTAAATACTCTATGAACCATTTTCAGACAGACCAAGGTACTGAATAATTCAATTTTCGAGTTAAATCATTATTAAAAAAGTATAACATAAATCATTACCATACGTTTTCTGATAAAAAAGCATCAATCATTGAAAGGTTCAATCGTACCTTGAAAAGTAAAATGTGGAGAGTTTTTAGTGAGCAAGGTAATTACCGTTGGCTCACTTTACTACCAAAGCTTGTAAACTCATACAACAACACTGTTCACAGAACCATAGGAGTCAAACCTATTAATGTGACGAAGTTAAATTAGAAAGAAATTCTATTAAAAATTATAAAAAACCGTAAGACTCCTAAGGGGAAACAAAGATTTAATATTGGGGATCGCGTCAGAGTAATTAGAAAATCAAAAGAGTTTATTAAGGGTTATTTTAAGAACTATTGTTTTTCCACGGATTCTCCTCAAGTAGTAAAGAGGAAGCGGCACGTCAATCTTCCAATGTAAACTGATTATGAAAGTGATTATGACTATGATGATGATAGTAGCGAACTTCCATCTTCAAAAAGATTAGCAAACCATGATTCTTATATGGAAAAAGAACAAGTAACTAACGATAATGATAATGAGATAGAAATGGAAACACATATACCAGACCAGACGGAAGATATGGAGTACGAGTCAACAACCGGACAGGAATTACTAAAACACCTCAAGGAAAAAAACTTGCAAAGGAATTTATAGAAAAAGAGTTTAAGGGTAAAATTGCTAGAGACTACTTTTTAAAACTTATACAAGGAGGTAAAGCTCTAGATCATAATTATGGTATTCGTATTGATGGTGACTCTTGGATGATAGGAGACAAACGATTAGATATTGAAGTTGATGATATTGTTATAGACGAAAAACAGTATAAAGGTACACCCGGACTATATGAATTAATCGTTATGAACATTCCAAATGATTATATTTATACTGAGGAGGATTTAAATGCATATGCTAACATTTTAAGACAAACTTATGTTCACAGAGCAAATTATTCAGCAATAGGAAAAATTAGATCTAACAGAGGAAATAAATATAAAAATATCATTGCTCCGTTAGTCAATCGTGAACCTGTTCTTGAAGATCATCAGATGCCAACCTTTTCTGATATAATAAATAGAGCAGCTACTGGAAGCGGAATTCAGCTTACAAACACCCAACCCAATTATGTTTATTTTGATGATCCAAATGAACTTGTAGATAGATTAAGACTGCTATTAGCGTCTCAGCAAGCTGGGAATACTGGACATTCAAATGAAATCAACTCCATTATAGAATAACTACATGAACTAGAACCTTTATTGTCAAAACAGTGTAATAATAACAAATAAATGCTATTTTCAAATAGAATATTGTTCATTTCGTTTTAACCCCTTGTACAGTATAATTGAATCACAAGTATTGATAAATTCGGTCACCATTCAGCGTTAAAAAAAGCGGTTAGGGGTCCAAAAGGAGATGGCTTTAAACTTACTACCGAAGGCAATTACGACGTACAAAATAAAAAACTGTGTAACGTTGCAAACGCAACTCACATGAAGGATGTTGTTAATTTACATACATTACAAAATTTGTTTCAAAACTGTTTAGACACTGTAAATGGAACATTTGATGAAAAAAAAAGAATTATACGTAATATTGGGGAACCAACTGAGGAGAATGATGTTGTAAATTTAAACTATTTCAACGATCATTGTTTCGTAAAGAACAAAAATAATAGTTTATATAACGCAACCAATCTAACCATATCCAATGTTGGAGAACCTTCAAACTTGCACGATGCTGTTAATGTTAAATAATTAAACGAACATGCTCTGACAATGAACAAAAACAGTAGCTCATTTGATGTGAAAAATGTACGTTTATCAAATGTAGGAAACCCTATAAACCTTCAAGATGCCGTTAATGTACAATATTTAAGAGATTCTGCATTACTACTAAATCAAACGTCTAAAGAACTTGATGTCAAGGGTTCTACAATCACAAATCTTTCTAAACCTAAATTATTATACGATGCTGTAAACATGTTGTATTTCAGAGAAGAAATAGCCGAAATCACCTATACAATTTATAACCAAGTTCATAAAATGAGTAAGAAAAAGAAATCTAAATCAGAATGGAAACATTTCATCAGTAAACATAAAAAACATAGATTGGAATGATATTTGCTCAGTCAAAGAAGATTCTCCAACACGTTAAGACGTGTAAACTGTCTAAATTGCACAAGTACGATTTTTACTAACATAATAAAAATGAGTGCTAGGAATAATCACTTCAGTAATTACTGCGGCTCTGGACTGTTAAGTACACTTGGAAACGTAACTAGTGCTATCATCAATCGAGGGATTGATATTTTACCTACAGAGTTACACTTACCAAACTATCATTACTGTGGTCCTGGTACAGATTTGCAAACGACATTGAGGAGAAACGATCCAGGAATAAATGGTTTTGACGTAGCTTGTAAAGAGCATGATATAGCGTACTCAAAATATCAAGATAGTAAAGAAAGAGCGAGGGCTGATAGAACTTTAGCTGAAAAGGTTTGGAATAGATTTAAAGCATCAGATTCAAGTTTAGGTGAAACAGCCGCAGCGTGGGCAGTTACAAACCTTATGAAAGCGAAATCTAAGTTAAGTGGTGGATCAATAAAGTAGAAGAAAAAAGTACAAAACAAGAAACCGGTAAAAAGTAGAATAAACAAAAAGGTTAGGAAAACAAGAACAAACAAGACCAAACATAAGAAAAAATCTCTAAAAAGAAAGGGGTTATATTTAAAACCATATTCTGGTTCTGGAATAAAAAAAGCATGTACTCGTCGAAAATAATAGATGAGCTACCAAAAAAACCGCTATCACATTTTGATATTTTAAACGTGGATATGATGTAGAATACTTTGACAGTTTTGGTAATTTAAGACAACCGACAGAATTACAGAATTATTTCAACAGTGGATCTCATCACGTTACAATAAGATATAATTATTTTCCAAGGCAGAAGGAAAATACTTCTAACTGTGGACATTTGTGTTTAGACTTTTTATTTGTTAAAAGATGATTTGTATTACAGGAAAATCATCTCATCTCAAGTGAATCTTATTTCCACCTTTAGATTTGTCTAGATCCAAAGAATAGGAAATGGGTTTCATGGATTTGATGATTTACAATTCAATTCCTAACATAGAAGAAAATTATAATAATATGCTTTACATCGGGTCTGATAAAATATCCCTTCCTACAGGGTCTTACGAAATAGAAGACATAGAAAAATACGTAAAGAATAAATTGAAAGAAATGGATCCTAGTATATCATTTAAGTTAAAAGCTAATGGCATGTTTCATCGAACCAAGTATCCATTAATAAGGTTGATGTAATACGAATAACATGTAATATTGTAGGAGGCTCATATAGAAACGGAATCGAAGGACACTTGCTACATGAGTTTTACCCAGTTGTCGGTCCAGGTTTTAAAATTGTAGAAAGACCGATATCAGTAAAATATCTTCCTACTTACAAACAAAATAATTTATCAGAATTTAATATAAGACTAGAAGATCAAAACGGAGATTTAGTAAATTTTAGAGGTGAAAATATTAATTTACGTGTTTATATTAGAGAGAAAACAAGAAATTAGCCATGGGTTTGGTGTTCAACCCACCACCATATTCAAATCAAATAGTTAATGTTTTTCATACTGCTCCCTCAAATATCAGTGTTCCTCGAGAAGTCAAACCGTTAACACTGAAAAATCGCTTATTTCTCAACTAACTTGGTTTATTTAAAACTGTATCAAAATGAATAGGATACTGGATATAAGTGAAAATGTTAATTTGGATGATTCTATAATCGATAATGAATGGCACTCTCATAATCCATATTCTTTCAATTCGTTGAAAAATAGTGATGAAATTAGAATACCAGTTCATCAACAAGATGTATATACATTACCTAGTAGGAGTTTTCTTTTGATTGAAGGTAAAATTGTAAAGGCAGCAAATGATTCTGACGACACAACCACAGAGTTAGTAAATAATGCGATGGGATTTTTATTTGATGAAATAAGATATGAGCTATGTGGTACATAAATTGATAGAGTTAAAAATGTTGGTATTACAATACAATGAAGAATATGCTTACCTCTCGTCCTGGTGATGTGAACTGGAAGGAAAATGCTGGAAAAATAATACAGTATCTGTTTTAAAGGAAAAACTACCTTTTCCTTCTGTTTACCACTTAAATTGCTTCTTGGATTTGCAGAAGATTATAATAATATTTTGCTAAATGTTAAACAAGAGTTGGTACTGTTGAGAGCATCTAGTGACAAGAATGTTATTGTTCAGGGTGCAGCAGCTTTACATGATTTTAAATTAAATTTATCAAAAGTTATTTGGAAAATGCCATATGTACGTGTTGAAGACAATATAAAATTATCTCTTTTAAAAATTGTGGAGAAAGATCAACCCATTTCAATTCCTTTTAGAAGATGGCAGTTACATGAATATCTATCTTTACCAGCTTCACAATTTCAAACATGGACAGTGAAAACTAGTTCTACTATGGAGAAATCCCGATAAGTTATAGTAGGCTTTCAAACCAATCAAAAAGACAATGTCGCTAAAAATGTATCCCATTTTGATTTTTGTAACTTAGAAAATGTTAAATTTTATCTCAATAGCAAGTACTATCCATATAATAATTTCAATGGAAACACATCATTGATGTATGACTTATATACAAGATTTCAATCATCATACTATTTGGGATGTGATGACCAACCTTGTCTCGACAAAAAACATATTTAGCAAAAACTCCTTTCTTTGTTATCGACTGTTCTAAACAAATGGAAACATTAAAAACTGGATCACTGGATATACGGCTTGAGATACAAACTTCTGCTGGAGTACCGGCCAACACAGCTGAATATTGTTTGATCATTCATGATGCTTTGGTTCAATATTTACCATTGTCTGGTATTGTAAAAAAACTTATATAGTTGAACAAATAAAGAAAATATTGCTCTATATTGTTTACTTCTATACTTTCCTATTCACTTCATTTTTTTATATTTATATAATACAGGGAGAAAAATAATAATAACTCAATTTTAGTATAATTAGCTTATTTTATTTACAATATTAACCCAACCAAATTAAAACAGATACATCACGTAACATTAGAGATACATCATTTAAGCTTACAATTGTTTTTTTACAAATAGGCTATCCCTTTTATCATCATTGTTTTAACAGTATGTTGTTTCGATTTAAACAAAGTTACATCAGTTATTATGGTGTTACTTTTACTTTCTTATGAACTTATGGTATAAGGAGAAACGAAAACATAAAATATTATGATAAAGTTACTTTATTTTACAAACCCTACATAATAATACTATAACAATGATAAAAAACACATGCACAAGAAGTGGAGCAAGTCAATCAATTACATAATAAACTATAATGTCCATGTGCCAAGGTGTTCACTTTGTTTGAACATACGTGTCTCTTATCATCGTTATTACTTAAGGCTAACTTATTAATTACAACAGTTTTTACATTGTGTTTTTTAGACTGAAAAGTTCTTACATCTCTTCTTATACTAACATTTTCAAACAAACAATCTACATAGTTTTGAAAAACAATTGTTTTGTCTACAACAGCTTTTGAAATACCATTAGCTTTCTTAAGTCTTAGTTTGTCGGATTTCTGAATATAATCATCGTTTGTTGTCCGATAGCTATAAAGTTTTGCTCTTAAACCTACAAACTCAGCAATTGGAACCCCAGTACATTCGTCTTTGAATTTACCCAATTGTCCCGAGTTAGCGAAAATAGACAGGAGGTCTCGGAAGCGCGCCCCTCCCAAACTCGGAGCAAAGCATACAAAAATCACATGCCACTAGTGGGAAGAGAGACAAAGAGAGACAAGATTTCGAGTACATGATTTATAATTATTAGGTGGCAAACATTTTTTATGCAATATACAATTAACTGCAGCACCACGGTGCACCGCGTAACTTAAAAACTAAATAACAACAATAAATAGAATTCCAATAACGACAATAACATAATAAATAGAAACAATAACCTAATAAATAAATATTATAATATAAATAACATAAATAACATAATAAATAGAAATTTGGTATATAAATAACATGATTTCAGGTACGGCAGTAGTAAATATAAAATGTTTTACAGATAATTTTTTTATGAACTGAGGGGAGGGAAAAGGTTGTAGAATTTCTAGGCCCACTATTTTTAAAAAAGTAATTTTGTTTTAAGTTTGTAGCCGAAAATAGCCCTCCTCCAGATATAACATCTGGCAGCGCTCCATACAACCCAATCCTCTCAAGTGGTACAAGAAGAAGGAAAAACATTTTGGATCCAACCTTGTTCAAGATGAATACAGACGCTCCGGTTGGATGCCGGTACAGTAGCGCTGGCAGGGCGCGGGCATTCAATTTTTGTTTCAATGTTGTTCGCGCAGACTCGCCGCACCAGTCCCGCTGACGGCACTCACGGGGACCCTATTGAATCCCAACATAACCAGTAGATATTCAGAAAAAATATTAGTATAACCCGAGAAATAATAAAAACTTAATTATGTTTGCCTCAAAGTATATATAAAATATTTAAATTTAATAATTAAAAATAACCGTCTGTAACTAACAGTACCTTTTAAATATCAAAAGACTATTTCCCAAAAATAACTCAAGACACCAAGTATTATAAGATAAACTACTTGGTGACAATATCAAATATTACACACAAAACAAATTTTCAAATATTTAAACAATTACTTATAGGCTAGAACAGCCATACTAAATTATTCAGCTTGGTAACATTTACTTGTAACAATAATGCACTGTATTTTAATCATTCTAGAATATTAATTGTAAGGTAGGCCTAATAATAATTATGTAATTTACAAATATTACACACAAAACAAATTATCAAATATTTAAACAATTACTTATAGGCTAGAACAGCCATACTAAATTATTCAGCTTGGTAACATTTACTTGTAACAATAATGCACTGTATTTTAATCATTCTAGAATATTAATTGTAAGGTAGGCCTAATAATAATTATGTAATTTACAAATATTACACACAAAACAAATTATCAAATATTTAAACAATTACTTATAGGCTAGAACAGCCATACTAAATTATTCAGCTTGGTAATATTTACTTGTAACAATAATGCACTGTATCTTAATCATTATAGAATATTAATTGTAAGGTAGGCCTAATAATAATTATGTAATTTACAAATAATAACAGTACATTATTTCCCAAATAACAATAATTAAATTATAATCCGTTCACGCTACTATAAGGCAATTAACTAAACAATAAAATGGAAATCATGAATGTTGCCACCCAATTTTGCACGCAACCCAAAACACGAGGTAACAAAATTTGCAAAGTCTGTACCGTCTCGCGTACACTAAATAAATACAAGGTGATTACTAAATAAATAATTTCCGTTCGCCAAACAGATCAATTAGAAAGCACGGCGCAAAAATATAATAAACTTAACTGGCATAGTTAATAAATTAACAAATTTAGAACGTACGAAAGACAGGATCGAACACTTAGCGACACGAAAATGTACACAAGGAACACGAGTTACAAAATAATAAATATATACTACTTAACTAAACTACGAAAATATGTGTCTGGGTGGGAGAGACCGCCAACTAAATATTAAGTTAAGAGAGTGAGAGAGAGAAACATTTACCTGCCGAAAGTCGGAGAATTAGCCAGCCATGGGGAACGGGACGAGCAGTGAACAGCCAGAAACACAGTTAGCTTCTGCCGAACGTGCTCGACCGCTCCGAACAGTAGCCGCTGCAGGAAAACAGCTGGTCCGTAATCAGTCAAGGTCAACCAGGCAGAAAATAATCAATACTTGACGGAGTGACTCCCCCACCGACTGACAAGAGTGGCCGAGGTGGGAAAAATAAAAGACACAAAATGTCCAAACTGAGCCCCGGCTCACAATGTTTTTTTATTTAATGCATCAAAACACCTGTAATCAGTAGGATAGTCACATAAATCTAGATGAGTTTTTAGAACAGGATTCATAAAGTCTTCATACAAATCGTTAGTGAATATTGCATAAAAGAATGAGTCTGTATCAAGATATAAAATATTGATTTCTTTATTACTGTAAAAAGGCTTTACAATATTATAGTGAAAGTCATACATGTGAAGTTTAGACAGCTCCAAGACTGTAAAGCCCACGTAAATAGGTTTATCAAAACAAATTACATCTTTAGATAACTCAATAGCAGCAATATTATCACCATATATTATCCTGTTCTTAAAATTTGGTTTGGAGACCAGCTTGTCTACTCGTTTACTATTTGTGACTAGTTCTAAATCAATTCTCTTCCTAATATTTTCAATGGTTTTACCAAACCATACTTTAATTGTTTGTTAGTATTGTTTAAAATTTTGTAAAATTCTTTTTCATAGTCGTTTTTTGATTCTTTACGTTTTTGAATATTGAAGTCTATATAAGGTTTTAGCCAGCTACTCTGAGAAAATTTAAGAATTCTATGAATCTTTTTCAACACAAGACCGTTTTCTAATGCTTGCTTTAAATTTAAATAATGACAAACATATTTCTTTTTATTTGATAATGTTGTCAATAATTTTTTCTGTTTTGATTCTGGAGGACATTTGTTTTCCGGAAGAAAAGGTAAATCATTGTGTTCGTCATGAAGATGTTGCTGATAAGATATGTCACACTCAAGAATGTAACCATCTTCTCCTTCATCGGGCTTTGACATTACATCGAAATCTTTTATTGCACCTTTTTTTAACCATCTAAAATTGTCTTTTGACATTGGTTTTGACATTGAGAAACCGTACAAATTATTAGCATCTATGTAAGTAAGGAAACTAACGTCTTTTCCAGGATCAAAAGATGACCCTAAGTAAGTGTTATTAGCTTTTGCACAGGGTTTAACACACTGGGTCATTCCTCCCCTTATTCCCTTTTCGATGAACATATACATGTCATAATCATTAATCAATTGAAGTTCAACTTTAGTATACTTAAGCATAGCATCAAACGTAAGGCTAGGTAAGGTAAGATAATGCGCTGGATCTAATTCATAGTTACTAAGACATACTAATCTGAAACTGTAAAAAACATCACAAAGTAACAATACATCAGTTTTCAAATATAGATCACTGTAATCGCCAAGGGTTTTACAATAGAATGTATCCCATACGTTCTTAGCATGTTCATAGTCTGTATCCGATATAACACTTAAACCCATGCTATTATAAAATTGCTCCTTATCAGGTAGTTGAGTAACATCGAGTTTCTCCCAACTGTCCGTAAACTCGTAAGGATACACTCCTTTTCTTTTTACGAGAGACATGTCTTCCTCTCGAAAAAACATCTTTGTGTGAATGAATTGATCGATTGTTAAATTTTTAACCAAAGAACTTAGACTACTTGCCATAAATCTATAGCTATCTATGAACTTTAACTTAATACCACTATCTCTGTGTTTCACATAAGAAATGTACTTCTCTTTAGTGTTGGGAACAACATCGACTTTCTTTTGATCATATCCTAAATGTTTAATAATAGAGTGACTATCGTAATTAGAATTACCATGAATTATAACAGGAATGGATTTTTGATCTTGCCTTCTTAAATTACAAGAACCACATAATACTGATCTGAATTTACCAGTTAAATGACAATGGTCTTTACACGGAGCATTAAAAGCTTTACGAAATTCTGTGTTACAACATTCACAGTGAGTTGCTGACTTAAACCTGTCACTTTCTTCACTAGTTAGAGGTAACATGGACACATTTACATTTAGTAAATCACCAATCAGATTTGCCATTGATTTCATGTACTCTACAAACATAAACCCAGCGTTTTCACCACGATAAAGATAGGGCTCATTGGGTAAACTATTTACAATTTCTGGTGGTAGTAAGTCATCATTAATAGCAAAATAAACACAAAAGCTCATTGGTTCATGTATCTCTTTTACTGTCACATTTTTAGATTTATTAATTATTTCTTCAGAACTAGGCTTCTTGAGAATTGATTCGAAATCACAATAACATACTATGGGCACTTTATACTTAAATTGAAATTTGTTAAAAGATAAATAAGCAGGATCATCTTCATCGTCTTAAAGATGAGGCATAATAACTTTTACTGGTTTGTTTGGAACACAATCTTTCCTATGTTTACTTAAACGTTTTTTGGCACAGGGGCCTTGAAAATGTTTTAGACAACTTTTACAAAATACAGCTTTTAGTTCACGTCTTGTCATTTGTGAACGTACTAATCTAGAAAAAATATTAATATAACAATAGTGGCTTACTCCTACATTGTTAGAAAATAACATCAAATCTATGTGATCTTTCTTTTCAGTCTTAACCACTTTCAACGGATACACTTCATCATTATTTGTAAGTCCATACACGTTTATACTAACAGTTGGATTGTTTCTTTCAAATTTACAGATTTCATTTAGAGGTGTTGGAAAGTTAATACCATCAAAATTAAATTTATTTTTCATAGCAAAGTATCTATTGTCTACGCGTTCCCTGTGGGAACCTTTAACATAGTGACATATAAACGCCCATTGAAAACACTTGTTATCATACAAATTTTTTGGATTTATTACCGTTTTTTTGTAGCTATTTTTGATGGTAAAGGTATGAAAGTGCTACCTCTAAGAGGTCTATACCTACTGAATCGAACTAAAATACCATCTATGTGTAAAAGTGTCCACCCACTCCCTTTGCTTAATTGCTCACTTTCTTCCCTACAAAGTTTTCTAAACATTTTTTCCACCACCGCAAAAATAGAAGTCTCACTCAAAACCTTTTTGTTTTTAGTTTTAAATGCACGAGATTCTATCTGCTGTGTTGAAGGTTTTATATAAGTAAACTCGAGCATAATGTTCGACTTGATCGCTCCACTTTCAATTAAGACATTGTTAATTAAACGTTCAAGTTTTTCTTCATGTTCCATAAGAAAATCATAAATATTAATCGAATCTAAGTTACAGTTTTTAAGGAAAAAAGTTTTAAGTATTCCCTTGAAAGCACTTTTTATCTCCACAAACTCATCAACAAGAGTAACGACTTTGAGCCGTCTCTGCTTACTCATTCTTGTAGGCAATCCACCGACTTCCATAGCTTGGTCATCGCCGGCTAAACTGGAACGAGGTCTCTTAGACATTGTGATTTGATGATACCTGAACGTAACTAATCTGAAAAATAACATGATCTACGGTTTTAATTTGTTTTCCTAAAAGAGATATTAATTAACCACCTAACCCTATTTACACACACATCTCCTGGCGGTTGGTTACTTCTTAGTTTTTTTCTGGTCTATTATTGTTAGTTTGGTATTTTCTATGTTTTTAACTTTTTTACCGAAAACTGTAAGCATGGAAGACAGGGGTTTCAAGGCTTCTTTTTCATCATCTTTAGAAGAATCAATCAAGAACAATCCTTTTTTAGAAACCATTTGCCAATATAGACAACTCAAATTACAATGTTTAAGATCTTTAGTTTTAGTTATCTCAATTTTTATGAGATGGGTACCCTGTTCACCAGGAGATGAAAACCTATACCTTTTATTATTTTTTAAACATTGAAATTTTTGGCTTAACACTATTGGCCCCTTCTTTTTAAGCAAAGATTGTTTTTTAAATAGGTCATCAAAATCAGTTTCATAGTCTGTGTCCACACTGGATGAAGAAGAGTCCGATGAGGACGAGGAACCGGAAGAAGAAGAAGACGAGGAGACTGAGGCTGATCTTGATTTTTTTAAGTTTTTTAACTAGTTTTCCACTTTGTTTAGATTTTTTTCTTTTGTTACTCTTATCTGACTCTTCTTCTTTCTTAGACGATCCTGCTAGACTATAATTTATGTACTGTATTACAGTATTCACAATTGCTATGGAGTATTTTTTGCCTTTTAAAGGTTTTTTTACTAATCAGTGGTTTAAAATAAGTCATTAATTCGTCATATGTTTTGACTTCCGCAGTTAGTAGAGGGAGCTTTTCTTGACTTAAGTCGACATCGTTGTTGTGGACGTTTGTGAAGAAAGCGTTTTTTAGTAGAATCAAATCAAACACTAACGTCATGGCTTCGAAGTTGTTTTTCAAAGTTTCATTTGATCGAAGCCCAATCAACGCCTTCTCCCAAGTGTCCAACGAATTTAAGCCAATTATATATAGATTTTGAATTTTCTCGTATTACTAATAGAGAAAAAAAACGAACCATCATTTGTGTGTGTGTTGTTTTTCCTTCTTTCAGCAACAGCCTCCGATTTAATGGATTCGTTATCGGAGTCCACAGTAGATTGAAGCTGGGTATTTTGCTCCATTTTCTGTATTAAAATAAAAATAAAGGAAATTAGCTATTTTATATAAAAGGCTTTTGAAAAATTCTAAAAATGTTACTACTGTAAGCCACTAGACCCGAACCTACTTGACCCTCTTACAGTCTATTCCAAGTCAGAAAGCTCACATAGATCTGGATATAATATAACCTCACAAATAATCTGTGCTACCCTATCCCCTTTCTTTACACAAAAATCTTCAATTGAATGATTGAATAAGAGAACACATACATTTCCTGTGAAATCCCTGTCAACTACACCGGCTCCAACATCTATAAAATGATGAAGTGCCAAACCCGACCTGGGAGCTATTCTACCATAACAAGTTTTAGGTAGTTGAAGTGCTAAGTCCGATTAGTTCTTTACCAAACTTTGGAACTATATAGTCGTAAGCACTTCTCAGGTCGAATCCTGCAGCTGACGGTGAACTTCGTTGTGGAGGAAAAGAGTTTTCACTTAGACGAACGTATCCCAATTTAAACTGCTCCACTAAAAATATTAAGAATAAAAAATAAATGTACGCTCAACCCCTTACTAAAACTATACGTTAAAATATAAAATTTACAAAAATATGTAACAGAAAAAAAACTTTTTTTAACACTATAAGAGAGTACTTACTTTTTCTAAAGTAATGAAGACACCTGTCTACTGCGGAAAGAGGAGTGGTGGGAAGAAGAAGAATGTGTGCTGGGAAGAGTTGAAGCCAAATAGTTCTGTTAAAAAAATGTGAATTAGCTAACAGTATTAACTGAAACTGTGATAAAGTATAGTTGAAAGAATGATAATTTGTATTAAAATATATGGCTTTACTTAGACGAACGTATCCTAATTCAAATTGCTCCACTAAAAATATGTAACAGAAAAAACTTGTTTTAACATTATAAGAGAGTACTTACTTTTTCTTAAGTAATGAAGACACCTGTCTACTGCGGAAAGAGGAGTGGTGGGAAGAAGAAGAATGTGTGCTGGGAAGAGTTGAAGCCAAATAGTTCTGTTAAAAAAAAAACAAAAATGTGAATTAGCTAACCTAGTAATGAAACTGTGATAAAGTATAGTTGAAAGAATGATAATTTGTATTAGAATATATAGCTATTTGAATCACAAAAAAACTAAAAACATGTATACTTAGTGAATCAGAGAACTTACGTTAACACCGCAAGGTTTCCATTCTCTGATCCACTACACTATGTAAAGACTGTAAAAATTATTAGAAAGTGTAATAGAAAAACATGTGTTTCCATTTCCCATCACATTAAACTAATCCTAAATGTGATAGAAAACTTGTGTTAACACCGCAAGGTTTCCATTTCCCATCACATTAAACTAATTCTAAAATGTGATAGAAAACTTGTGTTAACACCGCAAGGTTTCCATTTCCCATCACACTGTTTAAGACTCTAAAGTAAAGAGTACTTACATGTCAAGTGATGAAGACGACTTGATGATCTGCTCTATAAAGGTGAACACTATATATACCCGTCTAGAACTATCTTTTGAGGTTAAAGACGAACACGTGTTGATAGAAAGTTGCAGTTTTCATCATTCTAAAGGTCTAAGGTGACCACGTGTCGACAAAATGTGGTAAACAAGGGTAAATAAATAGAAGATTAAATAGTTATAACTCCAACACTTTTTAAAAAGAAGTCTATCAACTATATCTCTTTAATTGAAATTATTAGCGTTGCTACTAGAGACTTACGAGTTTGAATATAACTGTTTGAGTTCGTTGAGCTAAAGACTTGTGATCTATAAAATTTCGAATCACCGTACGTCCAAATTGATGATGAAACAAAAGCGCTCTGAGTTTTATTACGGTACATTCTCTCATATAATCTTTGGTATCTATCTCTTAAAACTATTAAATCAGGTTCAGGTTGTTCTATTGCTGCATTATTTTCTCGTTGAGACATGTTATACTTAAAAAATTCCTTTGAGCTGATTCGTTTTAAACCTCAGCTAGTACATCAATTATCAAACACTCACACTTGCAACACTACACCAAATACACAATCATTCATTATGTCCTATTCTATGAACAATTCATATTATTATCTTTTGCAACTGAAAATCTCTGTCAAATATTGCAGCCTTACTTTTTGTTTTCAAAATAATAGTTTTACCGTCAGACAAGAATGTGATTTGTATTTTAAATAATTAGATTAATTTTTGACCAGATTGAACAGTTTTATTTCTTTTCACAGTGTTTAGAAAATATTATTTTCAAGTAATAAAACAGCGTAAATTCAGCCGGAGTTCAAACAATCGCGCTAGAAAATAATGTAAAGAATAGTGGCGCTTGGTAATCAGAGATATAACTTATCTGGCGCGCGCTTCGGAAAATGTAAACAATAGTGGCGCGTGCCGATAAGGCTATCTGGCTCAGGAATGCGGAAGAGGTCAGAGGTTATCTGCGATAAGCTTTATCTAATTGCTTTTTAATTGGATAATTGAGGTCTAAGGTCATCTGGCGCGTGTCGCGTACCACAGGTTTCAAAGGTTTGTCCTACAACCGAATTTTTCATACTACTCATGTATGTTAAAATTGAGACCGAACGATTGACGTAAATCCGTCTAAACCAACAGCAGCTTCGATCTGAACAGTACATTCATCTTCGTGATGCTATTAATGCCGATGCAAATACAGACAATGTGGGAAATGACAATTTTGTTGGCCACTTACATTGGAAGTCCGTGCCACATGCACGAGTACGCGCAAGATGCGTATGTTAGAAAATATGGCCGTCCAGACCTATTTATTACATTCACCTGTAACCCACAATGGATGGAAATTAAGAAAGAATTGCTACACGGCCAAACACCAGTTGATAGGCATGACATCCCTGCCAGAGTGTTTAAGCAAAAATTAAAATCTTTCATGAATTTCATTATAAAGCATCGTGTGTATGGCGAAGTACGTTGTTGGATGTACTCTGTTGAGTGGCAAAAGCCTGGTCTGCCACATGCGCACATATTAGTTTGTTAGTGGATAAATTAAGGCCAGAAGACATTGATTCCATAATTTCAGCCGAGATTCCCGATGAAAAACTTGACCAATAATTGCATGCAGTAGTAAGTAAACATATGATACACAACCTACCCTGTATGGTCGACGGCAAGTGTTCTAAGCGATACCCTAGATGCTGAAACCATCTCGGGAAATGATGGTTACCCGTTGTATCGTCGGCAATCAGTTGAGGACGGTGGGCGATCTGTAATTGTGAAGATAAAAGGACAAAATTTTGATGTAGACAATCATTGGATTGTGCCGTACTCGCCAATATTGTCCAAAACTTTAGAAACTCACATCAATGTGGAATTTTGTAACTCTGTCAAATCAATTAGGTACATATGTAAATATGTTATCAAAGGTGGCAACATGGTTAAGAGGTAAGTGAAACGAAGTTCACCGGGTCAGCTAGTATTGAAATAAAAATCAATAAAACAGCTGAAACATACCAAGCTGTAATTTTTATTAAAATTATGCATTTCCATAGAAACTACAAGGAAAAGTTTGGAGATTTCTTAACAACGTTGTGGGATAGTTCAGTATACTTGTTCGAAAGTAGTTCAACTCGAAGTAAGTCGGAGAACCACCGTCAGGAACAGGATACGATGCCCAGGAGCAGGACCTACAAGGGTGAGTTACTTAGTTTTATTATTTAGAAATCACAATGTATACTCGCAGTATCTTTCGCTATCGTGACAATAGTGATTAAGCTGCTAAACTTTTTTCTCGGGTACTTTAATTACTTTGTAGCTATAGCGTACAGGAGGAAATATTTTATATTTCTTTCAAAGAAACTACAGCAGTTTGGATTAATTACTATAGACACCCCATAAACTAAGACAGATCTAACATTAATTATATTTTAAACACGTGTTTGTCTCTATAGTATGTATACGGATAGATAATCACATAACCAGAAAACCTTTTTAATGTTAATACTAGTGTTGACGAAAAGAAGTAATGTTGCTAAGGGAAGGTTTATGTAAACACGTGAAACGTACGTAAAAACACTGTATTATCCATTAAAAGGATCCACGTCAGGGATGGCATATAATAGGAGAGTTTTATTGGTTTTGTGGTAAAGGGAATACTCGTACATTTTTTTCCCTAATTTTAAATCACAGTACGTGTGCTTTAACAATCACAATTAAATTTATACAGTTTTGTAGACATCGCAGTTATAACTATTACTTTTGCTTTGGTGTCGCGTTCATGATTTGTTATTGTAGTATTTGTCATTTTGGTAATCTCGTTGTATCAGTTTAAGGGATATTATCAAAAGAATTATAAATATAAATATCAATAGCTTCTAAGAGAAATTTCTCTTAGTTTGTCACAATTATAACTAACCGTTAGACACCAATAACAGTTAAATCACCTTCAGACAACTAAACTAAAGTATTTTATAACTAAACTAAATTTATGTACAACATTATTTACGTGGAGTTTTATATACGCTTACCGAACGCTAAATTTGACAGTTGGGCTAATTTATGTATACCTACTATAAATATGATTTATGAAAATTATAATTTTTAATCCTTTTATACTCTTCCACTTCGACTCCCACAGAAACTGTATCAAAGATTTTTTTCTCTCTTACGAGAAAGTCCTTAACCCCTTTTAAAGAAAATGCAGGTTTACGTGATAATACAATATATATTGCCATCTTATAACTGTTATAAGATAATTTATTGACTTCTCTGTGAATTCCTTATACTCGTATGATACTCCAAGGTAATAAACGTTGGTCTTCCTCAGAAGCACTTATATAGCCTGAAACACATGTGTACAAATGTATTTAATTTTACGCGTCTTATTCTGCTCTAAAAAACATTTATTCAATGTATTCCATCAACATTATCTTTTTTAGGACAAAAAATATACAACTTCTGTTGGTAGTATTATCACTCAACTTACATGCAATAAGCTACATACTCGTACATTGGATCATTTAGCCATGCTTTAAATTAACTTTTGCATAATACATAGTCAAAAAAGACCATGCAAACCCCAAGACTATAATTAATAGAACACTCAAACAAAGTGGTAACACCTGATTTCAACCAGTCCTTGTAGAGATGGCTGTTCATTCTAATTTTGGTTTTTGTGCTAGAATCCATTAAAATAATGGTTCAATACTTAGGTAATATAGCTTGTGTTAATGTATTATTGTACCTATATGTGTATCTAGTGTTATTTTCTATTTAAAACAATGTTTCCCTAATTCTATTAGTAGTTTACAATGGAATAAGTTTAAATTAAAAAGATTATCTCAGGTTTTTGTTATAAACATTCAATTATTAGAACACAGCAATATCTAAGCAATTAAATTTAAAATTTAAGTAATGAAACTATAAGCGTGCCAACCTTATTCTGTTTAAAACTTTAAAAACTACACAAAATAAACTTAATCAAAAATGGCAAATTCTAATTAGTCGTGCAGCCATAAAAGCACACCCGTGCATGTGTTGTGTGTACGCTTAGACTAAAGTGGAACCATCAACAATATCGGAACAACAAGAATAGTAAAAGCAAATATTTAAATATATATTTATTTTATAATTTTCGTTCTAGGGGATAATACTTTCCTTTTTACAAACCAACGCCACACTTTGAGATCTTTAATTCCTTCAGACCATGAAAACAAGGATATCAAAATAATTCGATACATTTAAATTTAGATACTTTTAGAGATTTAAATTTTTGACGTACCGGTACTAAAATTTTTTATTATTTTCGAACACTAAAAATAAGTAGTTACAATGATTTGAAGTCTAATTTAGCACCCGAACTCTCCAGTCATCTACATTTGTTTTGCGATGAAGCCCAAATACATGTATCCGCTTATAAAATATCCAATTCATTAAAATTTGTTTTATTTCCTTTTTAACATTTTAAAGTAAGTACAAACTTTATATTCATACAACAAATGTAATGTACATATAAAAGCTATGTCCAGCAAAGAAAAATTTTACCAAAATGTATTTATATTTTCCTAAATGTACTTAAATTATTGTAATTTACATTGAACTTTATTATTGTAACTAAGAAATTGAAATTATAAAATGTATTTTCAATAACGAGAGACTTATGCCAGTAGTTTAGGCAATAAGGGTATTTTAGTTTTTACTGTGTTCTAAGAAATACTCATAAAATAAACAAACTAAATATTTTGAAAATCTACAAATGCATTACTCGCCCGTATACAATCAGTACCGGATATTTTGCATACTAAATAAACTGCCCGTTTCCTTTATTTTTGGAAATAAAACAA
Organism: Homalodisca vitripennis; assembly: GCF_021130785.1. NCBI lineage: Eukaryota > Metazoa > Arthropoda > Insecta > Hemiptera > Cicadellidae > Homalodisca > Homalodisca vitripennis. Next base: position 20,219 of record NW_025780617.1, on the reverse strand, counting down.
AGGATGTTAAATGTTTCATACCATCATGTAAATTAGTAAATATATAATCTTCATAGTTGTATAATGTAAGGTATATGTAGTGCGCTAATAAACCTACATGATGTAATGCCTTAACTAGATTGTCCTAATTCTACATCGAAGTATTATACTCACTTGTGGTTTTTTTCCTTCAAACTATTGTAAGAAGTTTATTGGTAGTGTTTGATATTAAAACAAATTACATTCTCATACAATGAGCCTTTGTCACCTGATAGGCTTACATAATGAGTAATAAGCCCACCCATGTCTCAGTTTTAATTTATTACTTTTAAGTATTATGATTATCAACAAAATCTTCTAAAAATTCGCATTTTAATATATGTATATATTTATGTATGATAAGTGATGTGATTTGTTATATATTTTTTAGAAATTTGAAAGAAGGTTAATGAAATCTAATTATTAGGAATATTATGAAATTTCCTGTTGAATATTGTCTCTGAATATTGTTTCCAATCACTGATAATGCAGAACATACATAATTTTGGAGGCAAGGAACAATCCTATTATAACTTTTATTATTGTGTTATATTAAACAGTTTGCTTATTTGGAATAACACGAAATCGGTTTAATGTTAGTAGTAGTCGTGAATATAAGAAAAGCAGATCAGAAACACGCAACCGGATACATAACATATTATTTAATATCCATGGAAACAACGTAGGATACATAATCGAATGTTCTTAATTAATCATTTGAAAGTGAAATGAAGCAAATTTTCAAACTTCGTCCAACTCACAACTGGAAGTTTCGCCAAGAACACGATGTGATAGGCAGAAGCACGACCAGGACCAGGACCAGGACTTAATGGATGAGGTACTTTCACTATTTATAAATCTCGGTTTATGCTCTCCCTATTACTTGTCATCCAAAGCAGTTTACGTCATAGTTTTAACGAATATTTATCACAGCACAAAGCACCAGAACAGTAAAGTGTAAATATAAAAATATTAAACCGTTATTTTTCTTGAGTTTATATTATAGTTGTAGGATTCTATGGTACGTTTTGTATAGAACTGCTAATTTGTGTTTTTTACTTTATTTCATCCTCTCTGTACCCGAAACATAGGGGCAAGCGGTGTACAATCATTTCTGATCTGAAATCAGGTAGTTTAATTTGAAATATCATTTTTAGTTAGTCATGTGTACTACAAAACAGATAACGAAATACATGTTATTGGATTATATACTAATATGAGTACCTACCATATAATTATTTGAATAACGCTATATTAAAGATTTCTTCCTTTCTTAGATTATGTGTCAATATATTACTGTAAGACTCCTTAGCCTAGAATCTTTATCGATAACGTTACTGGTATTGCTAATTTGTCTATTTACAAAAAACTTGGATTTTTCAGATGCTTTTAAGTCCCTAATTTACGAAGTATACAAACCAGTGCACTTTTAAACTTCTCTCAGAATTATTACAGGCCATATTACACAAATAAAATTATATTAAATTTGACTTCCAATGTTTAAAGATTATTCATTGCACAAAATCTCCTGTGTAACATTTCTTAATGATGGAAACAGTAAATAGTATAGGTGAATTACTGGGAAAGTTTATGGTATGTACGAGAGTAAAATTAATTTCGCGTTTATAACATCCATAAATATTGACATGTATTTATTGCATAACATTTCATTGAACATAAAATGATAACATGTACTTAATGTTAGTAATAATCATGACGTGAACAAGCAAGTAAAGGCAAAAAGCGAAACAAAGAGAAACAGGTGAAATATACACACCAGTGTACGTATTAATATTTTTATCCATGGAAACAGCAAAGGACAGGTATCACAAAGCTTTAGATGAATACAATTGTTTTATTTACACAATTCGTTAAACTTAGACCACATTAGGTTGCAGAAACGCGACCAGAAACAAGTGCCATGGCCAAAAGCTTGATAAAGGCCAGGTCTTTATTAATTGTTCAGTTTAATGTTCAAAGACGTTAGGGCGTGGAAAATCTACACCAGGAGTACTATGGCGAAGACCGGGATCGAGACAAGGATTTATGGACGACTTACCTTATTATTTACAATTCAAAGATTTTCACTAACTATTATTTTTACCCAAAGCTATATACATTCTAGTCTTGCGATTATCAATTAAAGAAAAAAAATAGTGAAACAATTCCTATGTTATTATAACACATTTTCAGTGAAGAGGATTTTAATTTTAAGGACTTTTGCAATGAATTTATTTTCTTGTGTAGTGATACTTAAGTTGATTAACATATAATTATGTTTCATGCGTCAGCAGAAAAAAATTGTTATTTATGGTTTTAAATCCCTTCAGTACTATAAATGTACAGAAAGAATCAGTCTACAATTACATATTCACCAAATCCAAATGTTTTATTGTCCATTCTCACATAGTTTATAACAAATGAAAAGAGTACTAGGAGAATTATTTACTTCAATTTGACTTAGAGACATTTTTCAGGCATTATATTGTAGTGTAAAAACTTTTAAAAATTGAAAACTAGTGAATTTTAGCTGACCTTGGATTAAAATTCAAAACGTATTGCGTTAATTTGTTTAAACTCAATCATTTCTAAAAACGTTGTTGTTCAGATTTGAGGAGAATTATAGTCTACATCTTTTACTTTATTCAATTAGTTGATGAGATTAGCACCAGAGCTTTCTTTTACTTTACAAGAGATTATAACTTGCCAATTGTGATGATACAGTTATAGAAACAACTCCTTAGATTCCTTTGTCACCTATACATGGTTCACTTACACTATTAATAAAAATTTTACTCTGAAAAAAAGGCAAAAATGCTATATTTGAAAATAATGCCCACTCCTAGTTGTTATGACATTTTCCCTTATTAAAATACGAGTAATAAATGCTAGTAAAGATTGCTATTCAATATTTCTGGTGTTATTGATTAAGCCCATGACGTAGTTATGCTATAAACTTTATTTCTTACGGAAATATTTAAAATAAAGAATGTAAATTGCCAACTGGATTTTTGAAGAAACTCTAACATTTCCGGTTGGAAACTGAGGTAAATATATAGTCATCACTCTACTTCACAGACATATCAGTTCCTCACTAACTGGAACATTGTGATGGTCAATATATATGAGAAACGACTCGACAATCATACAGATAAAGTAACTCGCATGATGACTTAAAATTTATATTAGCTCTAAGTTCAAATTTAAGTTTTGTATTGTATTAAAATAGTTATTAGTAGACGTAATAAACTGGCTCCTTAGAAATTTATTGGGTTATTAGAAAATATTTGTTAAAGTATTTGTCTTAAAATTAAATTCAGAGCTTAGGTTAATATTATAGGTGATGTCCGTGTTAATTAAAAATAAAAGTTACACAAAACCCATTTTTTGAGATTGTACCCTTAATTCCACTATTTAAATTAATTTATAAAGATACTAGTTAACGTCATGTTCAGCTCTGCGTCCTTATATTGTCACATTATATTCCACTTAAGTTAGTTCTGTTATATTTTTAAAACTTTAGTAATACGCTGAGCTTTAGCGAAACTCATCACTCGTGAGGCTTGAAATATTTTAATTTTGTCTGTCTGTCAGTTCGCACGATATTCCGAAAACGAACTGACTTTAGATTTCAACATTTGCATGAAGGTTAATTTATATTTTTGAGAAACACTGTGTTTGATATTAGTATGTGTTAACCGATTGGATTTGGATGAGCTTCAGCGAATATTTTTCAAAATTCTTATAGGTAACCATGATGGAAACTAGAAAATATTGAAGAAATAAATATGTAAAAAATTTAGTACTATTATGTAAGATTTTAACAAGTTACATTTTTGTTCGCAGTTGAAAAATAATTTATAATATATTGCAGCCAATTTTAAACGTTAGTGACAATATTGAACTTTATCGCACTCTCGCCTTTCACTTGCTTACCAGAAAACTGGTATAAAACTTTGAATGAATTTTCTACATAAAGAAAAATGAGTTATACGTGATGGTGCATGTCCGATCTCGGAATAAGGCTGAGTGTCATTAAACTGATTCGTTATTATTTTCATTTCAAATAATACATATTTTCGCAAGTCTATTACTCGTTACTGGTTAGCTTAAGTTTTATCTAACGTTCTTGTAACTAATCTTTTAATACTTGCAACTAATACACTTTTCTGTCTGACTAATAATCACCTGAGTAGGTTTTGTTTAAGTGTTTACCTGTAATAATTTATATAACTGTGAACAGGTTAGCAAATAAACATTATTTTAAACCATATTGTTTTGTACTTCTCTTTGTACACAAAACAAATATCAGTCAATCCAGTAATTCTGTACAGGACGCCATTGCTATTTTAAAATACTTAAATATTAAATCTGTAATTTGACAACTCTTTGCTTGAACTATATTATAATTTATTTTTCATTATAAGAACTTTGCATTATATAGCAATAATAATTATAGCATATTAATGCAAAGGCGCACTTGCATATCTATTGGGCTAATGCTGACAAATTACTAGAATGTGCCTAGTAGACGTCTTCTAACGTAGCTGAATAATTCTGTCTCAACTTATCAACTCAAGGGCCAGAGTTCGAGTTCTGGTTTGTGCACGCTGTTTCCGCATAGTAAAAATACAAACTACATACATAAAAATACTTCTTCGTTAGTATTTGAATTTAAAAAACAGTATCAATAAAACCTAAAACTCGCTGCAGAATTTAACTTTTTGTTGAATTAGTTTAATTTCTTTCCAGTTCAGGAATTATAACTGTTCATATACTTGAATTTTTAGATAATAGATTTGAATACTTATTAAATACCTGTTCCGTTTAAGCTGAAGGCTAATAAAACTATTGATTTACAAAAACTCAAATAACTGTATAGAATATGTGTGTTACTACGTCTCTCTCATGCTATAAATGGAATGTTATAAAGAAAATATGAAAGTGAGAGCAGTTTCAAGCATGTATATTTAGAAAGCATAAAATAAATTGTGTTCCTAAGATCTCGTTTTTCCAAGAAAATTTTGTTTAGTTTCTCTGAAGATGTGTACTCATTTCCTTTGAAAAACTATGAAGAATTCATGTAATGTATCTGCTAGCTCTAACACAGTAATATTTATTTATACATTTAATTTCCCCAGAGAGTTCACTTCTGGTTGGTTTATACCTTCCGGTTGAACCCACACTAGGTACAGTAAAAACCGATGTCACTTAAATCTGTACAACCTTATGGATATCCAGGAGTGGTACATGCCTAACTTAAAATGTCGAGATTCTGCAAGGTAATTCGATAGGTTTGATCTACTGCGGGAGATGACTGTTGGAGTTTGTAGTGTTCGTTCCCTATGAGTCAATGATACTTCCCAGCCTAGACAAGTGTGTGCCACCCGGAAATAGACCGGCTTTGATTGGAGAGGCTGGCTCAGAGCTGGCTTTCTCTTCTTACGCGCACGCCTCTAGGGGCTGGATAAATTTTACCAAATTTATTATCTTCAATGGTGAGTCATTTATGGAAATAATGTTTTGTCGAGGTCATAGATGAATTATAAAGGTCGGAAATATACGTGTTTTTTTAAATAGGCTTCTCAACCTAATTATGTATGCCTGTATATCTTCTTTAACGGTGCACTTAGGTAAATTAAAATTTGCAACTGGAAATATAAATCATTTGAGCCAGAATCGTTTTTAAACCAGACATTCCAGTTTCTGGAATTCTAGGTTTGTAGAAGTCCCATACAAGTATCATCTCACTAACACGTAATAATAAAAATGAGCAAACTCATAGTTGTTAAATGTTCGGCGACAACAGTAGTTACAACACCTTCATTAAATAACTAGCCGTACGTTTACATATTTTTAACTTGCATAAAAGTGAAAACTATAAATACTTAGCCCAAATGTGAGTTAGCTTACAAACATTTTTTAGATGATAGACTTATTAAGGTCATAACATCCGTATAAACATAAAGTAAATATATTTTTTTATTCTTCTGAGATGGATGGAAAGTTATTTGCTCTATGAAAGTTTAACCTGAATTATGTTCGTTGTACTATAAATTTATAAGTTTCAGAAACGTTATATACAGTTTATAAATAAATATTGGAAATTCTGTGTTAAATGTTTATAATATTTCATAGTTCTTTTTATGTATTCTGTGGTAATAATTAGTATTTATTTTGTATTAAGTGCATGTTTTAGAGAAAGGGTGCATGGAATAGATACACAAAAATGCTTTTGCAGTTACAGACTTATGCGTGTCAACGCGTTGGCATGTTTTTTTTTGTTTACTTTAACCTAGATTGTAGTTATTAATTGAATTGTCATTTTTTTAAGAGATCAGATTGTAGATTGAATGTATGTAGAGTGATTGTATTGAATCACTGAACGATGGAATATGTCCGGAATAATCCTGTTTCCTTCAAAAATGTTACCAGTAATTCGTGAAGTAACGTTATGAATAACTCTTGGGGGACATTTAAAAGTGCATTGTATGGCAGACTAATTGAATCGGATATAATGTTATGTAGGTTTTGTAGATGCAGCTGTATAGTAAAATTTCATGTCAAACGTGCCTGTGGGTTGGATTTGGAAACAAGCATGATATAAATATGTTTATTGATGTATTTGTGACTAGAGAATGTACGACTTGTTTGTACGGGAATTTTGTTCCTTTTCGGTAAGAGACGTGGCATAAAAAATACAAGCCTGCACGATTCAAGATTAAAAGAAAAGAAGGAAAACATTTGAAACTTACTCAACAGTACAATATATAAAATTATGTATATCCATAGAAACGAAAAGATACAACATTTTGTTCAGTAATTTTTCTATAGCTCAGTTTATGATGAAAATCGTTCTATTTCGAGTACGGCCGGAAAACTCCTCCAGGATACATTATGGCCAGGACCAGGACCAGAACTTACAGATGAGTTACTTTTAATATTTTCTTAAAATTCACAGCATCTGCTTTTCTATCTCTCAATAACAAAGCAGTTTACACACCCTATTTTTAGTGACAGAACACCGGAATAGTTAGTGACAACACTAGTACTAAATAGCAACATTAAAATACGTATTAATTATTTCGTTGATTTGATTTCTTGACTTATTAAGGTTGTCATAGCTTTGTTTAAAAACTGCAAATGTTGTGTTTTAGGCTATTTACAATCCGCTCTGTACACAAAGAACACAGAGAGAATCGTTTTGTAATATAAGATAAAGAAGATTTGGACGCATGGTAAAATTTGTACCTGTTTTTAAATATTTGATGAAAAAACCAATACTTATATAAGAGAAATATTTTCTTACTTACGTCAAACCGCTTTCTTTCTGACGTATTTTCATGGATAAATATTGAAATTTAAGTAAAATAAGTGTATGCTAGCTGAATAATAATATCAGTGATCTACTATATCATGTTACACTGTTTAAATTACATATAAAAAAGCAGTGTAGGGTAGTTTTAAAAGAGAAAATATTCTATGACTTTTATCTTTATGAAGTAGTTACTGAATCGTACACTAGAACTCTCTCCTGTCGAGAGTTTAATCACTCACTCTCTTTTTGGACACCATTATGGCTTTCATAGATTAAAAACTTACGCATTAAATAATTTTAAGTATTCTTTTCGGGACAGTATTACAATACCTGCAACTTCTCATCTATTGGGCACACGCTGATGAAATATTACTAGAATGTGCCTGGTAGACATATTCCACTGTCTTGGTAGTATGTGTTTACCGACTCGGCTATACCACGTAAAGTGTCAGAGTTTGAGTACCGAATCGGACGCGCTGTTTCACTTACATTAATCTTAATATACACGGGTGCTAGTTATAAATGAAAATTTCAATAATTATATTTTCATATTTTAATTAAATTTTGATGTAACTTCAATAGCATACCGTATTGTAGAACACTCAATTTAAATATTCCAAATAAAATAACTGAATTAAAGTGGTTTCTAAATAAAAAGAGAGAATGAATTTGCTGAAAGACTTTAAGTCTTGTGCAGATATGGTCAGAGGCCTCTTTAAGCACAAAATCAAGTATATAACAGCTTATTTTTTCACTTCTCTAATATTTTTATAGTGATACTGAGAAAAATACCTTCTATATTTGAATATGAAACATAGTTTGTTGACGTAACTTGCGCAGTAAAATTAAAATTAAATTCCTTAAACTACAAGAGAGTAATCAAAGTCAACTATGCAATAAATTAGGAAAATTAATTAATCTAGTGTGACTACCCTATTAGTGTTAGGGTAGTGGTTTGACATTGCGAAATGGTTATAAAATAGTTATAGCTTTCATTTTATTAGTCGTAAACGGGATGCAATAATTGCAAACAAATCAAAATAAAATATTTGAAAAAGCAATAAAAGGTATTTAGGTACGTTTAATCTTTAATTTGACAAGTTTTCAAATAATTCTTATAAGTTATAAAAATAGTATTTTTCTTCCTCTAAGGAATTACATATTTGCAGTTTAAATGGACAGTGGATAGTGAAACAGTTTCTATTTAGTTATAACGCGTTCGCAATTAACAGGGTTTATACAATGAGGAAGATTAGCTTGATCAACAAATACATTTCGTATATTTTGTGAGCTAGAAAAACTTGAGATTTGTGTTTTTAAATCCTTTCAGTACTCTAAGTCTACAGAAAGAATCAGTTTACAATCAATTTCGACACATACACAAAGCTATATAATATCCGTTCATACATATCTGATAAATAGTGTAAAGATTACTTGGAGAATTATTTACTTAAGTATGTCTTAGAGATATCACTCGGGCATTTAATAACGGTACAATATTGAACATGATTTAAATAAGCGAATGCTAGTTGACTTGGGAATAAAATTAATATTTTAATAACATTTAATTGTTTACACTCAATAAAATAATAACTATATTATACAAATTTAAGTAGAAATATGGTCTGTAATTGTTGATTTAACCAATTAGTTTCTGAAACCATCACCAGAGCTCTGAAGTTAACCTTCACAGACATTCAGAATTAAATTTTTGTATTCTTTTTTTGTTTCCTGTCATAGTACAAACAATTATTTTTTCATTTTGTAACACATCTTGTAGTTATTAAACATTTAGATTCGGAAAAAGTACAGTTTTAATACAATTATTTATCTTTAAAAAAACTCCTTTTTTAAATAAATATAAAACGTAACTGAGAGTAACTTTGTTCCTATTAGTTAAGAGTAAATCAGAAAATAATTAGTTTAATTTAAAAATATTAATCGTAACTGAAATACTATATATATATATATATATATATATAGTAGTATATACTATATAAATACTATATACATATATAGTAGTATTAATCGTGTGTTTATATATATATATATATATATATATATATATATATATATATATATATATATATATTATTATTATTATTTATGTTAAGAATTACTTAATGTCTGATTACTACGTAAAATGCTACTAAATTACTTATCAAACAGCATGTATTAATAAGTCTCTCATAAAGAGGTTAAAGCTAAACTTCTAGTCGAAACGTTGAGAGCTTCTTTGGCCTAACAGGTTGCAGGAACAAAATTAAATGTCTACCAATGACTTCATGGAAACATAGAAATATTTTAATATAATTTGGGAGATTTATATTTTAAGTTAAGAACTTTATTATCTATACCAGAGGTGGAAATTATTTTTTGTTAGGTTTTAAAAGCTTAACCGTGTTAAGATCAACAATCTTTTTATGTGTCGCTATCTTTTTTACCATTTACGAAAATAATAAATAATAAATTTGTTTATTTTTTTAAACGTAATATTATTTTACAGAACTTAATTGGGATAATTATGTATTCCTGAGAATGTGGAATTAAAAATATTTCAAATTTAAAGATAACTTCACTTAAAAAGAAACTCAACCCGGTTTGTGTACATTTGATTGTATAATATTACAACTCTCCCCAGGTCTCATAGAGGGATTTGGTGATTGGTTAAATTTGGAAATGATGTTTTCAATTTTTGTGTTCATTTTTATCCTTTTGGACAAATTCGGAAATGAAGTTTCCAAATGTCATGTCGTGTCGTGTATTGTAGAATAATTAGAAATAGTAAAAGATGTCTTGTCGTACAGTTTCCCTGGATATTGCATCCAAACACTAATAATGTAACACATTTATCAGTTACGAGGAAAAAAACTTATAAGAATCTTTATAGTTAAGTTTTATTTACCCGTTTGTGCCTCTAAAATTTATGTGTTGGGGTAATCAGACAACAAAAGTTTAGCGTTATTAGTAGTCGTGACGTCAGCAATATAAGGGACAGCTAAAACGTAAGCAGCAGTTTTAGTAAAATATTATTTTATATCCATGGAAACAAAATAACATTTATAATTTAATGTTTTAAAATAAGTCTAAAGTTTTATGTCGCTGCATTTTTCAAATTTCCTTCAACTCACAGCTAGTCGTGGAAGTAGCACCAGGAACACGATGATTGGCCAGAAGCAGGACAAGGACCAGGACTTACAAGGATGAGTTACTTTAATTCAATTTTAATCATAGTTTTTACTTGCTATTTCTCGTTATACAAAGCAGTTTACATCCTAGTTTTAGCGATTATTTACAGCACAAAACGCCACACAATAGTTCATATGTAGCGCTAACAGAAGTACAAATTAAATATAGTTAATACACTGTATTTTTAAGTTTTGTGTAAAAGCTACTAATTCGTGTTTGGTGCTATGTATAATCCTCTTAGTACCCAAAGAGTACAGGGAGAATCAGTTTACAATATTTCGTATTGAATGGACACCAATATATATTTCAAGCTTTCGCGTAATAAAAAGAAATATGTATATATTGTTATGAGAGGCATTTTCTAATTTGTGTTTTACAGCAATCTTTCTAGCATTGCTAGTAAGCAAAAAATTCGTTATCAGTTCAAATTACTCGTTGATAATTATTTAAAATATTAAAAAATGATTATTTTTGGTTTGATTGATATATTTCAAAAATTAAAAACAATACCTCCATACAGTTGTGACCTAAATTTGTTCGTGAAGGTTTAACTCATTCTATTAGTTACAGAAATCTACGCCAGAGCTCTCTTTCTCAATACAAGAGATAATAATGGGCAAATTTAAATTATGCAATATTAGGAATGCATAATTAGATTATAATACTAAATTTAAATATTAAAATTCCTCTTTTTAACTGATAATAATGAAAATTTCTGTTTCATCACGAAATTAATTAAGTCGTTTTGGGGAATAACACACAATCCTCTCCCGAACCCCAAAAAGTTCACATGAGCATGTTTCGTATCAAAATAATGCTGATAGTCTTCTTTGACGTTTTAAAAATCGTCCATTTTGAGTTTGTACCGCAAGGAAAAACTGTCAACGCAGTCCTTTGTCTGGAGGTGCTTGAGACTGAAACGCAAGATCGCCCGCGTCCGGCCTGATATTAAAGTCATCATCAAGCTCCACCACGACAATGCCCCCAGCCACACGGCATTCGTAGTTGCCAACTACCCTACAAGAACAAGACCCCCATGGTGCCCCAATCTACTTACAGCCCTGACATAGCTCTGTGTGATTTTGTTTTGTTCCACCGACTGAAGATAGAGCTGATGGGAAAGCAATGGGATTCAGTGGAAAACATCCAAGCTGAAGTTATAAGAGTACTGAGAGGCGTTCCAGTGGAGGAGTTCCAGCGTGCTTTCCAAGTGTGGCAGAATTGTTTAAGCAGGTGTATTGATGCAGGAGGAGACAATGTTTTGAAGTATTTTCACCATTTTTATCAATCGTATGATTAAATATTGTATTTTCTAGATAATGGTCATTATTTTAATGATGCACCCTATATACTCATGTCTCATCAGGTGTACAACTAAAAGCACTATGATGTTGACTGACACGATCCAAAAAGCACGGTGGAGCTACTGAATCTTCAATAGCGCAGATATGGTGGGAAGGGCTGATTCAATACGAATGTTGAGTTTAGCTCGAGTTCACCTTCTTCTTAGTGCAGCGTCCTAAAATCTGATGCTGTTGAGACTTCTTACGTAAATCTCGAGTCATGTTTCATCGAAAGCGATCCAAAAATATTTTGTTACCAAAAACGAAAAAAAAGTTAAAAGGAAACCCCCGCATCAATTTAACACTTAACATTCACAGCCTCAATGAATCATCCTTCTCACCATAGATGTGTACTGTTTTAGAATATTTTATTTCACGTAATATTTGCTTGTGTGGAAGATGGTTGATTTAAGTTGCTGCACATATAAGATAAAGGTAGAACTGGAGCTAAACTCAACACTCACATACAATCAGCTTTTCCAAACATAGCTGTTTGATAGTAGTGCAGGTCAATCGTACGGATTTGGCAGAGCGAATATGTTTGGTTCTTATTTGCAACCATGATTGGTGAATTATTAAAACATGTCAACAATCTGTGTACTATCATGTGATATTGTAATGCCACATTTATTAATAGAGTACAAAGAAATTATAATATATTGTGCTCAATGTAACTTTTAACTTGCAATAGATGATTCCATTGCACACCTTTGTGGTAGTACCCTCGTTTCCTTACCAGAAATTTTATTTGAGTACTGATATAAAACCTTGCATGAGGTTTCTACTAAGACTGTCATAATAATGAATTATATAATGATGCTGTCTAACCTTGGAATTAGGCTGAGCGTCATAGAAGCATACCATTTAACATAGTAAAACTCACACGAATTCTCTTTGGTTATCGTGAGATTAAAAATTTTCTTTCCTGTATGATTGTATGTTTTATCCGTCGATAGGTTATCTCGTAAGTGAAATATGCTATAGAGTTCAAATTTTGGCATGCAAACCCAGCGAACCCTATTGCAAAACACGTAATAAATGTGAAGAAATATTATAAAATATTTGTGTTAAAATTTCATTACTTTACGTCTAAGGAGTGTAACTTCACTCTGCTCTCCAAAATTTTTAAGCTAGTCAGCTTCCAAGAACTGACTGAGAAAGTTAGTAATGTAACGTCTGTGTTACACATTATATTGAATGCATATTCTTAGGTGTTTAAAATTCAATGAATCATTCTACATACGTACATTAGTCCTAGAGGAGAAAATAATTACAAACGCATCTTATGGTACGTCAATGATTATAAAAGAAACGTCACTAATGGAAACAACGAAAGAAAAGTTCAGGGTATTTAAATATTCTGCATTGCTCAATACTATAATAAAAATTCACTCTAATCACAGCACCTCGGAAAACTAGTGAACAAGGAACACGATGTGAGGGCTCAGGGATAGCGACCAGGACCAGGACCTACAGTGAGTTATTTTTATTTGTTTGTATATCGTAGTTTCTGCTCTCACTATCTCTTGACATCAAAGTACGTAGTCTACATCCTAGTTTTATTGAAAATTTATCACAGCACAAATAACTTTCCCAGTGAATTATATTATTGATTATAAATAAATAATAATGTCCAAAAATTATAAATATAATAACGTAATTAATATTAAAAAGAAATTTATGTTTTTTGATCTTTTCACTACTTTTGTATCTTGCACTAGTATGATTATTATGCAAAATAAATCGCTTTTTACCTGCTCCGTAAAAGGTATGGTATGTGTTCTGTTACATTTTGGTTTTTGAGCTGTTTTTAATTTATCATATACCTAAAGCGTTCATGCTGAATCGGCTTAATATTTTCTAATGTATTCAATAATCTTATGGTATTTAAATCTGAAATACTGTAGTTCATAGTACCATAGAATTGTTTACGAAAAACAATTTCTTAGCTATGTCTCATAGATATCTTCCCTGTATTCGGTAATAGCATAAATATTAACATAAAGTTGATAGGAGTTTATAATGAGTAATACTAAAATGGACCAACTAAATCATAGTTACTGCTATCACTATATCTTAGCATCCAAATTGACGTTATAATATGAATTTAGTAAAAGCTTAATATAGGTTCGTACACATACGGAAGTAAACTAATGATTTTTTAAAGAAGGTGTATTTACCCGTTAATTTCCTATAGTATTAACAAGATTGGGAGTTACACAAAAAGTATCAATGCTCTTATAAAGTATCATAAAATGAGTTTGATTCATATTCCAACTGAAGCATAATTGTATCACCAATACCGCATAATTATGCCTCTATTGAAGCATGTTAAATATGTTTTAAAGTAATTTAATAGCATTTCCGAAAACCATAAGTTAGGTCACATAGCAGGTCAATTAGTAAGATGGACATTATCATCATAAAATAAAAGTTCAATATCACTTCTGAGTAATCAAAATTCCGGTTATCCGAGAACACCTTGGTTTGATCGCACTCGTATAATACCTCGGCCCATTGTCTTTAGAGCTTGAAAATCGCAATGTCAAAACTTTCCAATATCAAATCTGTGAAGCACCATTACAGCTGCTAAGTCTCCAGACCGTCGTTGTACAGCTGATACCTGACGTCATCCATTGCTCAGCTTTTCACATTGCCTGATGTTCTTTATGTTGTGGTTTATTTACAACCGCAAAAAAAACACTAACTCGAAGTAAAATACCAGTATGTCAAATATAATTAAAGCAGTATTATTGTTTGCCTCCACAACTTTGCAGTTGTAAAATACTTGACCATATAAGGAACAATACTGTTTAAGATTTAAATGCTTGTTATACTAGATGTAACGTCACTGTTACGTACTGTAATATCTGAATACAACCGGGTCGTATTAGGCGATATGAGCTTTAAATGTATAAAAAAGAGGTATTAAGTATTAAAGACTGTTTATTTTCCATAAAACCAACTAATGGATTCGCTCGAACATTTAGCGGAAAATCAGTGTTTCATTTGTGTACAATTTAAGAAATAAGGCTAATTTTTCCTTTTTTATTTGTATGAAGTTGAGTTGTACAAGATTTACAACTCCCGGATTGGTCTATCTAAAATAAAGGTCTACGTATATATTAATTCTTTGTTTAAACTTTTGTTATTGACAATGGAAGATTTGAAAGGATAACTAAGATTTCTGACATTTTCCATCGTTATATGTTACAATAGGTTTAACACAACGTTTAGAGGAATGGAATCTATCCTCTTTGTATGGTGGGGGAGGTTATTAATACATAAAAAAAATGAAATAGAAAACAAAGGAAAGAAAAAGAAAAATGGTGTAAAGGATACCCAAAAGCTGCTTGAGTCCGGTCCAAGCGTTATCACTGAGTGCAGAATGTAAATCCCGACCCGAGCATAAAATCACGAGTACGAGAATTCACAATCACACATTACACTACCACAAGCTAAAGTTGGGATACTAATAAGGATGAAGGATGTCGTCTCTTTCATCGGCACCGCGTAGTGTAGGGGGATAATTGTTTTAAATTCGCAATGTATCGCATTTCTATGGCCGCTGTGACCATAAAACGTTAAACCATACAAAATATTTTTCCATTACCATTAGTAATGTTTATTGTTACTTGCATTACCGGCTTGTCAAACTCTTTACTACGACGAGTTCAAAATCGTCGACAGTTGAAAACCAAAAGCAAAAATCTAAAAAAAAATTGTAGCAAGGTAAAGTTTTTCTTTGTTTATTCTTGTTTCCTATTCACAACTTGAATGCCAAAACAAAGGTAAAACCTGAAGGATTGAATGAAGGAAATTTAAATTATCTAAACTTCCCTTATTTTAAATCCAAGATTGACACTCTCTCGTTCTATTGAACCAAGAGTAGTTGGTGTCAAAGTGAAATATTGTCCCAATTACCCTTTGCTGCCTGACGGCGAGGCGCTCATAACCGGGTCAGTTTTATTGGCGATAACATTACTAAGGAGAAGAAAGAATAAAAAAGATCAGGTATATAATGGACTCTTATATTACCCGAATTAATATATAAATACAACAGTGTATATTTAAAATAATTTAATATCCATAGAAACAAAAAAAGGATAAGGGTTTATGTTTTTAATTCGGTTAAAAGTTTTATATCGCACCAATACTAGGTGCACGTCAATGAAGCACCACCAGGAACATGATGTAATGGCCAGAAGCAGGACCAGGTCCAGGGCCAGGATCAGGAATCACACGGATCAGTTTATTTTATAATTTATATATATTTTCCATTATCTCTTGATATACCAAGCAGGTTACATCCTAGGACTATTATTCTCAACAAAAATACTGGAATAATTAAACTTGTATGTAATAATTTTGGGGCTGCATAGAAACTTATAGTTCTATATTCTAATAATATTTCCTACTCCATTTTATTTATGTAGGAAAGCTATTAAAATTAGTATACTAAAGTTGTGTTTAATCCTCTCCGTACCAAAGGCGTACAGAGATAATATGTTAACAATTATTACCCGGACAAGAGGTACATCATAGTAATTTATGAGCAATTTTGGCCTAATGGGTTTAAGAGATATGTTTATGAAAAGCATTTTATAACTTATGTCTTACAACAATATTTCCGGCATGTTCAAAATAGGATCAATATTAAAATGAGTTTGAAGTAGGTGCTATGCTAGCAGACAATGATTAAAATGCCTTAATAACTGATGTTTGATTTTTTAAATACAATAAATATAAAAACATATTTTAACGGACTTTATAACATAAATGCGGTCTATAATTTTTTAATTGTTCAATTAGTTTCCTAAACGAACACCAGATCTCTCTTCTACAGAACAGTTTATAAGAGAAGAGGAAGTTATACAGTAATAGAAAACTCCTGATTATGTTCCAATAATAAATTAAAAATATTCAATTTTGTACTGTAAGTAATTACCAATAATAGTATAATTTTTATAAAAAATAAAGAGTCGATGTGGACAATAATGCGTCAAGCTGAACTGCGAAATCGAGAGGGGGATCATTGCTGGAGATATCAATTGAATAAGAGTATTAAATCATACAAATAACCAAAGACATTTAATTTTATTACTTATTAAATATTCTTAATTAATGATTTCGATTAAAAATCCGTTTAGTTTCAGGATTAACCATTTAAATTATCAAATTTTTATCAAATATCCGATATGGAAAATCTACGAAAAACTTAAACCATTATAAAAAAGAATTGAGACTTTGTTGAAAGTTTGAAGGCTGTCTTTTTACCACATGTTGCTGTCTTTTAAATCTTCATCTTGTGAAAACAATAACTCTCATCATACGATAGTCCTAAAAATAAGAACAATTCATAACATGTTTTTTGAACAGCCACACAGTAAAGCTTGCTTTTACTAAATTGATGTTGTAAGGTCTTGATTTTCAAATGAGCTAGTGTTTGATTTCTCAGAAAATAGTATATTAGTGACACCTGCATTAGTGTATCCTATTTCTTTTCAAGACTTCCAATAAATCCAAGTTAAATAAGTACATGGATTACTTTAATTATACCAAGTAATAAATATTCTAGATAATTTCCTTAGGTCCTTGATAATGATAAGAATTGTAAGAGTAGAACTACTATTTTGGGGCTTCCCTAATGAATGGAATCACTTCTAATCCCCATAAACTTTATTGTGGATAATCTGCTTAAGGTCATTCAGCACAAGTGGTTTTAGAGGGGTAGGTAGGAAAATAGAGTTCAATCAAATGAATTTTTGAAACTAATTATTTAAAAAAAAATTTCCCTTAAACTATTAAAAAAATCGTTTTTATTTTTTAAATTATAATAATAAAAACACTTCTCAGTACGTTTTAAAATCTAAGAACATTTTCAAGCAATGGGTAAATTTAATATATTCTTTACTAAGTAACTGATAAATATGTATCTAGAATCTCGTACATTGACGCCTACTGTAATCATTTTTAAAATGATTTACTATCTAAAACTCTATATTTGACCAAATGAAATAGCTAAAATTTTCGTTTATATTTTAAATTTCCAACTGTACGAAAAATTTTGGATCTGAAATTCCTACTTATATTTATAAACAATAAACACACTATTTGAGGTGAAAAATCAGTGGAAGAAATCACTTAAGGGCACTATTCAGGGATGGCGTCCTTTTGCCTTGTTATGGACGACTTATTTAGGTCTGTAAAAGAAGATCTCTATTTGCACAGGTATATGTAGATGTTGATGCCATGATAATTCTTGTGACTGGTAAATTTAAAATGGCAGTCACGGTCTAATTAACCTAAAGGTAGCAGTTACACCTTCTTGACGAGGAGGCTCTACTATCGAGTTGATGTCTCAAGTTAAGTTCTTAATGTTGTTGTTGACAGGGCTGACTGAATGGAGGACCACAACTGAGGAGGTGTTGCGAGGAGAATATGGTTACTAATGCAGTTCAGGCTTTGAATCGGAGAGTCTTGTGGTTTAGAGCCTGAGCTATTGTAATCAATAACCGGAGGTAACCCAACTGATCCGGTTACTGCCTTAGATGGTTGTGTTAATCTAGCTTGTTTCTGTATTGGAATATTGAGAATAATTGTTTACTCATTTCAGTAGGAAGGGAATTATCTAATCTTACATCTCTCTAAGAGAGTTGTTAAATTACCATGCTGATTCAGGTGTATAATGTGCTATACATGATTTCAGAACATAAAATCTCAAACGATTTACCTTTGCAAATCCTTCAGAATTATAAGGTTTATCAACGAATGATTTGTTCACAGGGGGCTTCACAGATCAACGCCATAATCGGTGATACCTTATCATGTTTTAATTTTAAAACAATAACTAAGAAAATAATAGACATTTAAAATTTTGGAAATTGTGCGTTGTAAGACTTGATTCACAGAAAAACAAACTGTAATTAATTCATGGATAAATAGTCTTAAATGTGGGTATCAGTTTTAATTACATTGAGAAAGAATACTAGAACATTTTTATAATTTATACTTTTGTGGTTTAACAACCTCAAAATATAAACTCTTTTAGAAAAGTATAAATTTGAAAGTTCCTTCTCTCAATTTCCAATCCAAAAAGCACACTACAAAATAGTCGTTTATAAAGGCTTAAAAAACAGGAGTTATTAAATTATTTATCATTTGATTATAAATTAAAAATGAAGTAAGCCCAAATACATATTTATAAAAAATTAAATATTTTGCCCAGCAAGGAAAAAAAAGGTTTGCTTATGCTTTGAAATAACTTTAGTTTTTTATTATAAACTAAATGGTTAGTTCCTGTCTTTTTAAGTTATTAATACAATTAATGAACACTGACCGATTGCAACATGCCAATATTTTAGATAATAAATGCATTGCGTGGTTCATTGTGTCCTTAAGTGTATGCAAAAATGCTAGGTTATGTATCATTCCACTATGTATTCTGTTCTATTATACATATCTGGCGCTAATGTGTCTCACGTGTGCATGATAAACTGTCTTTTTACCTTATTTATTAGATAACATTTTCAAAAAAATCCTCTGATTGGTTTATTTAATGATTTATGAATTTATAAATTGGAGTTCTACTTTCTTAATAACTAGATTAGTTAGCTAATAACGTATCAAAATGTAATATCATATCAGGATTGTTTATTTGAGATAATATACTCATTTATAAGCTTTGCATTCTTTCAAGGCTTCGTGTGAAATTCATTGCTAGTGTATGCTGATAATAAAGTGAATAATTATTCTCTCACCAATGAGGGCTTTTGTATCTGAGACGCTTACATAATGAGTAATAATAATATCTCCTGTGTGTCAATTCTACTTCGAGTTTATTATATTTATTTGTGAGCCACTGGTATTGTGTTAATTTGAGTTTACAACTATCGCTTGATATTAAATCGACTTTCAGGATTATCTAATAATGTGACTTAATTGCCTATTGAGACACTTCGCCTATTAAAAACGTTTTTGGGACATATCCCGCAAGATAAACAATGTTATTAGAAGATAGCAGAATATGCATATTGGTTTAACGTGTTATTGCTGCCATCTATATAAGTGCTTAATCATATTTAATACGATTTTCATCTTACTGTTAAATTGCTAAGTGTTAACAATTGATTTAATTTTGAAGTTAATTTCATTAAACATTTTAGGGAATTCTTTAAAATAAAAATACGCATACATTTACATTGAATTTAAGTAATGGACACATAACATTTTTGTTAACATTGTACACATTAGGTGAATATGTATTATAGTATTATAACAAATCGAAATGTCTTTAAAACAGATAGTTTGCATTTATAATTAAATCTTAAATATGAATATTTAAGATTCCT